>NW_023270709.1:11389495-11437721 GCF_011800145.1 Mirounga leonina
TTACTGAATTCCTGTATGAGTTCTAGCAGTTTTGGGGTGGAGTCTTTTGGGTTTTCCACATAAAGTATCATATCATCTGCAAAGAGTGAGAGTTTGACTTCTTCTTTGCCAATTTGGATGCCTTTGATTTCTTTTTGTTGTCTGATTGCTGTGGCTAGGACTTCCAATACTATGTTGAATAGCAGTGGTGATAGTGGACATCCCTGCCGCGTTCCTGACCTTAGGGGGAAAGCTCTCAGTTTTTCCCCATTGAGAATAATATTCGCTGTAGGTTTTTCATAGATGGCTTTTATGATATTGAGGTATGTACCCTCTATCCCTATACTCTGAAGAGTTTTGATCAAGAAAGGATGCTGTACTTTGTCAAATGCTTTTTCTGCATCTATTGAGATTCTTGTTCTTTCTTTTGTTAATGTATTGTATCACACTGATTGATTTGCGGATGTTGAACCAACCTTGCAGCCCAGGGATAAATCCCACTTGGTCATGGTGAATAATCCTTTTAATATACTGTTGGATCCTATTGGCTAGTATTTTGGTGAGAATTTTTGCATCCATGTTCATCAGGGATATTCATCTGTAATTCTCCTTTTTGATGGGGTCTTTGTCTGGTTTTGGGATCAAGGTAATGCTGGCTTCATAAAATGAGTTTGGAAGTTTTCCTTCCGTTTCTATTTTTTGGAACAGTTTCAGAAGAATAGGTATGAATTCTTCTTGAAATGTTTGGTAGAATTCCCCTGGGAAGCCATCTGGCCCTGAGCTTTTGTTTTTTGGGAGATTTTTGATGACTGCTTCAATTTCCTTAGTGGTTATAGGTCTGTTCAGGTTTTCTATTTCTTCCTGGTTCCGTTTTGGTAGTTGATACATCTCTAGGAATGCATCCATCTCTTCCAGGTTATCTAATTTGCTGGCATAGAGTTGCTCATAATATGTTCTTATAATTGTTTGTATTTCTTTGGTGTTGGTTGTGATCTCTCCTCTTTCATTCATGATTTTGTTGATTTGGGTCATTTCTCTTCTCTTTTTGATAAGTCTGGCCAGGGGTTTATCAATCTTGTTAATTCTTCCAAAGAACCAGCTCCTAGTTTTGTTGATCTGTTCTACTGTTCTTTTAGTTTCTATTTCATTGATTTCTGCTCTGATCTTTATGATTTCTCTTCTCCTGCTGGGTTTAGGCTTTATTTGCTGTTCTTTCTCCAGCTCCTTTAGGTGTAGGGTTAGGTTGTGTACTTGAGACCTTTCTTGTTTCTTGAGAAAGGCTTGTATTGCTATATACTTTCCTCTTAGGACTGCCTTTGCTGCATCCCAAAGATTTTGAACAGTTATGTTTTCATTTTCATTGGTTTCCATGTATTTTTTTTAATTCTTCTTTAATTTCCTGGTTGACCCATTCATTCTTCAGTAGGATGCTCCTTAGCCTCCATGTATTTAAGTTCTTTCCGACTTTCCTCTTGTGATTGAGTTCTAGTTTCAAAGCATTGTGGTCTAAAAATAGGCAGGGAATGATCCCAATCTTTTGGTACCAGTTGAGACCTGATTTATGACCTAAGATGTGATCTATTCTGGAGAATGTTCTATGGGCACTAGAGAAGAATGTGTATTCCGTTGCTTTGGGATGGAATGTTCTGAATATGTCTGTGAAGTCCATTTGGTCTAGTGTGTCATTTAAAGTCTTTATTTCCTTGTTGATCTTTTGCTTAGACGATCTGTCCATTTCATTGAAGGGGATGTTAAAGTCCCCCACTATTATTGTATTGTTGTCGATGTGTTTCTTTGCTTTTGTTATTAATTGCCTTATATAATTGGCTGCTTCCATGTTAGGGGCATAGATATTTACAATTGTTAGATCTTCTTGTTGGATAGATCCTTTAAGTACAATATAGTGTCCTTCCTAATCTCTTATTACAGTCTTTGGTTTAAAATCTAATTTGTCTGATATAAGGATTGCCACCCCAGCTTTCTTTTGGTGTCCATTAGCATGGTAAATGGTTTTCCACCCCCTCACTTTCAATCTGGGGGTGTCTTTGGTTCTAAAATGAGTCTCTTGCAGACAGCATATAGATAGGTCTTGTTTTTTAATCCAGTCTGTTAGCCTGTGTCTTTTGATTGGGGCATTTAGCCCATTTACATTCAGGGTAACTATTGAAAGATAGGAATTTAGTGCCATTGTATTGCCTGTAAGGTGACTGTTACCGTATATTGTCTGTGTTCCTTTCTCGTCTATGTTGCTTTTAGGCTCTCTCTTTGCTTAGAGGACCCCTTTCAAGATTTCTTGTAGGGCTGGTTTTGTGTTTGCAAATTCCTTTAGTTTTTGTTTGTCCTTGAAGCTTTTTATCTCTCCTTCAATTTTCAATGACAGCCTAGCTGGATAGAGTATTCTTGGCTCCATATTTTTCTCATTTAGTGCTCTGAATATATCCTGCCAGTCCTTTCTGGCCTGCCAGCTCTCTGTGGATAGGTCTGTTGCCAATCTAATGTTTCTACCCTTGTAGGTTACATATCTCTTCTCCCAAGCTGCTTTCAGGATTTTCTCTTTGTCTCTGAGACTCGTAAGTTTTACTATTAGATGTCGGGGTGTTGACCTATTTTTATTGATTTTGAGAGGGGTTCTCTGTGCTTCCTGGATTTTGATGCCTGTTTCTTTCCCCAAATTAGGGAAGTTCTCTGCTATAATTTGATCCATTATACCTTCTGCCCCTCTCTCTCTTTCTTCTTCTTCTGGGATTCCAATTATTCTAATGTTGTTTCATCTTATGTATCGCTTATCTCTTGAATTCTGCCCTCGTGATCCAGTAGTTGTTTATCTCTCTTTTTCTCAGCTTCTTTATTTTCCATCATTTGGTCTTCTATATTACTGATTCTCTCTTCTGCCTCATTTATTCTAGCACTTAGTGCCCCCATTTTTGATTGCACCTCATTAATAGCCTTTTTGATTTCTACTTGGTTGGATTTTAGCTCTTTTACTTCTCCAGAAAGGGTTTCTCTAATAACTTCCATATTTTTTTCAAGCCCAGCTAGTATCTTTAAAGTGATGATTCTGAACTCTAGATCTGACATCGTACTAATGTCTGTATTGAGTAGGTCCCTGGCAGTCGGTACTACCTCTTGTTTTTTTTGTTGAGGTGATTTTTTCCGTCTTGTCATTTTGTGCAGAGGAGAATAGATTAATGAGAGAACAAAATGCTAGCAGAGTAACCACGTCCCCAGAAAATATACTCTAAACAAATCAGAAAAGACCTGAAGCAGTGGGATAAGAAAGGGAAAGAGAGAAAAAAGAAAAAGAAGAAAACGAAAAAGGTAAAGATAAAAACAAAAACAAACAAAACAAAACAACAACAAAAAAACCAGAATGTGATCAAATATGATCAGGCTGGTATATAGATCAGTGCCACACACTAGATTTGGGGTGTATTTTGGTCTTTTAGAAGAAAGTGCCTCCCAAAGTTTTAAAGAAAGAAAAACTTATATATGTACAAAAATAAGGGTTGATATGATGAAGGGATGGAATATGACTGTAAAAATGGAAATTATAAAAAATTTTATAAAAGGAATTGATAAGAAGTTGTTTGAAAAAAGAAAGAAGAGGATTTAAATAAAGAAAAAAGAAAAAGAAAAAAAAAGGGAGAGGATGTGATCAGGCAGGGGAATAGAAAACACCATATACTAGAGATTTAGGGTATATTTTAATCTGTTAGAAGAAACAATCTCAAAATTTTAAAGAGAGAACAACTTATATATATAAGCCAAAACTATGGGTAACTACTATGAAGGGATAGAATATGACTCTAAAAATGAAAAATAAAAATGTTTTTTTAAAAAAGGGATTGATAAGATGTTGGTTGAAAAAGGGAAAAAGAAAAATTCAAAAAAAAAAAAGTAAAAGAAAAAAAGACAGTTAAAAAAAAAAAACTTTGAAAGACTAAAGAATCATGGTAAAAAAGCCGTGAATTCTATGTGCAGTAGTCCCCTAGCGCTGGAGTTCTGCCGTTCTCATTGATCGGTAAACTTGGTCTTGGCCGGCTGTTCTCGCTGATCTTCTGGGGAGGGGCCTGTTGCCGTGGTTTCCAAATGTCTCTGCCGGAGGCGGAATTGCCCCGCCCTTGCCCTCTCCCGGCTAAGTGATCTGCTCGGGTTTGCTCTCCGGGGCTTTTGTTCCCTGCGAGCTTTCCGTACAGCTTTGGAGGCGGAGAGTGAAAATGGCGGCCTCCCAATCTCCGCCCCGGAGGAGCCGAGAACTCGGGGCCCGCTCCTCAGTGAGCCCCCAGAGAAAAGCCGTCAGTCACTCCCGTCTCCCCGGTCTGCAGCTGCACTCCGTGCTCAACCAGCCTGTGACCGCGCGTTACTATCTCTGGCACCCGACCCCGGGTGGAGTCTCCAAACCCAGCAGATCCGTGCGGTGCCCTCCCGCGCGGCTCCTCCCTCCCGCGTGGCTCCTCCCGGGGGAGGAAGGTGAGTCTCCCCGGATCTGCCGCTTGTTGGGTCCCTGCTGGAGGAGCAGTGGCCTGACTGTGCCGCGGATCACGGCTTATGTCAACCCCGAGCTGAGAGCCCGCGCCTGGGCTCCGTCTCTGCAGCTGGCTTCCCTGCTCCCATACCTGGGAGCTCTGCCGCACTCAGGCACCCCGGTCTTTCTGTGACCCCAAGGGTCCTGAGACCACACTGTCCCGGAGGGTTCCACCCCCCGCTTAGCCACCAGAGTGATGTCCCTCGGCAGAGCAGACTTTTAAAAGTTCCGATTTTGTGCTCTCTGGCTCTATCACTTGCCAGAAGCGGCCGGCGGAGGCCCCTCCCCTGCCGTCTATCCTCCCGAATATCGCCTCGGATTCACTTCTCCGCACGTCCTACCTTCCAGAAAGTGGTCGCTTTTCTGATGAGAGAGTTGTTGCTCTTCTTTTCTTCAATCTCCTGTTGAGTTTGTAGGTGTTCAGAATGGTTTGATCCCTATCCAGCTGAATTCCTGAGAGGAGATGAAATCCAGGTCTCCTACTCCTCCGCCATCTTGCTCCGCCCCCTTCTGATGGCTACTATTAATATTTTTCTCTACATTAGGAAAATAATAGTAGCTTCTTATAGGGTAAAAATGTCTGTGCTCATGTACTTCCTATCCCATGGGACAGTTTACCTTCTTAAATCCTAAAATCTTTGGGATTTCAAGGACTTATTTTTGACTTATGAAAGTGTGTAAACTAAACCCTGTTTGGGTTCTCTTACTTCAAAATGTGAAGGGAGTTATTTTTCCTATTGATTATATAAGTAAAAGATGCTTGACAAATCTAATTTGATTTTTAAAACAATGACTTGGTTAAATGTAAAATCTTATTCTTTTATTTAATCATTTCAAAACATCACAGATTATTGGTTGAAAAACATAATAATAGAACCATTTTACTTTAATTTTGCCGGTGTAAGAGGATCAGTGATAACTGTTAGTAAATATTATTTTATCATCTCTTTAGTTTTTAACATATCCATGAATTTACAATATATGTTTAAAATAATAGCTTATGGTTGGCTCTTGCCTTTACACAATCTGACAATTTTTGTCTTTAACTAAAATGCTTAGATCATACACATTTAATGCAATTACTGATATGGTTCAATTTTACCATCTTGCTATTTACTTTCTTTTTGTCTGGTCTGTTTTGATACTATTTCCTTCTTTGCCTCTTTCAGAATATTAGAATATCTTTATGATTCTATTTTTATCACTACTATGGCTTACTTGTTATAATTCCTTATTTTATTTTTCATGATTGCTCTGAAATTTACAATATACAACTTTAACATACCTGAGGCCATCATCATATAATAGTAAACTCTGTTATAAGGTAAGAATCTTACAACAATTGACTTCCATCTTCTCCTATTATTATTTGCTATCATTATATATTCTACTTCTGCATATGTTTTAAACTTCACAGTACATTATTTATTTTTATTTATTTATTTGCTTTAGACTCTAATATTTTAAAAGGATTAAAAATATAAAAAAATGGCTTTTAAATTTACCCACAATTTTAGTTTCTAGAGATCTTCATTCCTTTTTGTAGATCCAGCTCTTACTGGATAATCATTTTTCTTCTATCCAAATAACTTCTTTTAAACTTTCTTGCATTGCAAATCTGCTGATGATAAATTCTTCTAGCTTTTGATTGTTCAAAATTTTATTTAGCCTTAATTTTTGCAAGATAATTTCAAAGAATAGAATTCCGGGTGATAATTTTCTTTGAGTGCTTTAAAGATGTCTCTCTGTGGTCTTCTGGCTTGCACAGTTTCTGTCAAGAAGTTTCTTCTGGTTTTTATCTTTCTTCCTCTACATGTAATGTATCTTTCGCTCTGACTGATTTCAAGATTTTATCTTGGGTTGTCAGCAGTTTGCCTATTAGATGTACTTAGCTTGTTTTTTTGTGTGTGTGTTCCTCCTGTCTGTTTCTCCAAGCCTCTTCGTTCTGTGATACATTGTTTTTCATTACATTTGGTTAAACCTTTTTTAAAAATTTAGTTGTTTCTTTGGTTTAAAATGTACATTTTTACAGGGCTCTTAGGTGGCTCAGCCAGTTAAGACAGACTCTTGATTTCAGCTTAGGTCACGAGCTCAGGGTGGTGAGATCTGGACCCGCACTGGGCTCCACGTTCAGTGTGGAGTCTGCTTGAGATTCTTCCCCTCTCTCTCTGTCCCTACCCCCCTCTCCTGTTCAGTCTCTGGAAAGAAGGAAAGAATGAGTGAAAGAAAGAAAGAACAAAGAAGAACAAAAGAAAGAAAGGAGGGAGGGAGGAAAAAAAGAAAATATTTTTTAAAAAATAAAAAAAGAAAATATACATTTTTAAATAATTGGAGTCTACTTTCAAAACCACTATATTGTTTCAGGTGTGGTAAGGGTACCTTATAACAGTATCCCTAAATCTCTCCTTTCATCCCTGTGACACAGCTGTTATGCACTTCACTTACACATGTGGTAGAATCACTCAACACAGCATTGCTGTATTCTTTTATTTTTTTTATTTTTGTATTAATTAAGAGTAAGAAAAAGAGAGAAGTTACATTTTATTTTCATTTAGTCCTTCTCAGACATTCTTTTTCGTGGAGATCCGAGCTTATGACCTCCAACATTTTTCTTTTACTTAAAAAACTTCTCTAAACATTTCTTTCAGTGCATGTCTGCTGAAAATGATCACCTATAGTTTTGGTTTATCTGAGAAAATCTTCATTTCTCCTGAATTTTTGAAGGTCAATTTCACCGGATGCAGAATTTTAGATTGGCAATTAATTTCTCACACAATTTGAAGATTTCATCTACTTTCTCACGTGGTTTCTGATGAAAAATCAGCTGTATCTCTATTTTTGTTTCTTTAGGTAAGAGTAGGTTTTTAGTCCCCCTGATTCTCTTCAGGATTTTCTCTTTTGTCTTTGATTTTCTTCAGCTTGAATATGATATACTTTGGTGTTGTCTGAGCTTTCTACATCTGTGGTTTAGTGTCTATCTTCATTCTGGATATTTCTCAGCCATTATTACTTCAAATATTTCTTATGCACTGTTCACTCTTTCTTCTCCTTCTATTATTCTAATATGTGTATTTTTTTGCATTCTGATATTGTCCCACATTTAGCATGTTCTGTTCTTTATTGTTCATATTCTTTTTTTCTCTTTGCTTTTAAATTTGGGAAGTTTTTATTAACTGATTTTCAGTTTCCCTGATTCTCTCCTGAGCTGCGTCAAATCTTCTGATGGGCCATTAAAGGCATTCTTCATTTCTGTCATGATGCTTTTATTTCTAGTATTACTTTTGGATATTTCTTTTTTTCTCAGAGTTTCCATCTTATTGCTGACATTACCGATTTGGTCTTGCATGTGGTCTACTTTTTCCATTAGATCCCTTAATGTGTTAATTATAGTTGTTTTAAATTCCTTGTCTGATAATTCCAACATCAGTGTCATATATGAGTGTAGTTCTGACTGCTCTGACACTCCAAACTGCACTTTTTCTTGAATGTTTTGTTGAAACATGTTGTGTGAGTATAGTTTCTGAAGTAAGCAGTCCTTTCGTGTGAGGATTTATGTTAATCCAGTTAGGAGTAGGGCTGTGGTTAATGTTTTTATTATAAAGTACCTGAGGCTTCAGACTCCTCTAGTGTCCTTGTTTTTCTTTGCCTTCCTGCCTTTGGGGCTTCTTGCTGTATGTTCGTCCAAGAGTCTCTGTTGTGAAGTTCTCTCCATTATATTCCACTGTTGTTATACTGGAGTTTTGGTGTGGTGGGAGAGTGTGGGAAGGGAGAAGAGTTCAAGCATCTTCGCTTAACTTTGAGTTTTCTAGTGGACCTGTGTCTCAGAGATGTGGCTTTCACATGTGTTTTTATCCCTTCTCTAGAGATATAGTTTTTGTTTTTGTTTTTACCTCCCTCTGCCTTCTACTCCTTTCCCTGGCTGCAACAGTCCTAATCCATTTCCTTGAAACCCAGTCCCCTGTTAACTAAGGATAGCCTTAGCTGAGACAGGAAGGCTGGTATGGGCTGGGGTGGGGAGATACTCTCCTCTCCCAGATGGAATAAGCTTTCAGTATTGCACTCTAGTGAAATGTTTTTCATGGAGAGTATGGAGAAGGTTCTGGGAGGGTTTCATAATGGCTACTTTTCTTTCTTTCTTTTTTTATTTTTAAAAATTTTTTTAAAGATTTTATTTATTTATTTGACAGAGAGAGAGAGCACAAGCAGGGAGAGCATCAGAGAAAGAGAGAGAAGCAGGCTTCCTGCTGAGCAAGGAGCCTGATGTGGGACTCAATCCCAGGACCCTGGGATCATGACCTGAGCCAAAGGCAGACGCCCAACCGACTGAGCCACCCAGGTGCACATAATGGCTACTTTTCAACTCCACTTGCCAGGACCATGAGAGACTCTTACATGAATTCTCACAATAAAAAATTGGTATAGTTCCTGGAATGAAAGCCCAAGAAAGTATGGAGACCCCCTTTGACTGCAGCTTCAGAACTTTCTTACTTTCATTTTAGTTCATACTCATCTTTTAACAATTGATCAAATTTATTAGTTGTGATAGTTAAGTTTATGTATCAGCTCATCTAGATATCCAGTTGTTTGGTCAAATACTAGTCTAGATGTTGCTGTGAAGGTATTTTTTAGATGTGATTAACATGTAAATCAGTAGGCTTCGAGTAAAGTAGATTATCCTCCATAATGTAGGTGGGCCTTATCCCATCAGTTGAAGGCCTTAAGAGAAAAGATTGAGGTCTCCCAAAGAGGAGGGAATTATGCCTCCAGACTGCCTTTGGACTCAAGACTGCAGCTTTGACTGCTGCCAGAATTTCCAGCCTACCAGTCTGCCCTGTAGATTTTGGACTTGCCAGATCCCACAGCCACATGAGCCAATTCCTTAAAATCTCTCTTGATACTCTCTCTCTCTCTCTCTCTCTCTCTCTCATTTCTGTTTCTCTGGAGAACCCTTACTAACACAGTGCTATTTACATTTTACGAAGGGTCTTTAACACATTAATAGAGTTATTTCTATATCCTTATCTGATATTCCCCACCTCTGAATGTGGTTCAGTTAATGATTTTATCTTTAGTCAATGGGTCAGTCATTCTGCTATTCTCCCCTTTTTTTGAGTACTTCATAGCTGATGACTGAATGACAGGCATTTTGATAGAAGAGCAAGGCAGAGATGGTGGTAGAGTATTTATACCCAGAAATCAGCATGCCCTTTCCTCCGTAAGACCTTTGTTGTGTAAAATTGAGTCAATATGGTCGACAATTGAGCTGAGTTTGGGTTTTGTTATTGTTCTCATTATCTTCAGTATACCACAGCTCCTGTGGAAGCCTGTCACTGTCTTGTGTTTATATTAAGGGCTGGCCTGCCAAAGAGATTTTCTCAAAAGTCCTGCTCCACATTTAGCTTTCAGTAGGTCCTACACACCTGTGTCACAGAGTATTCTCGTGTCCCTCCACAATTGGTGAACTGCTGTTATCTGTTACACAGGAAAAGCCTCATAGTGGGACAGAGGTGCTTCTCCTAATGCAGTCTCAGTCACAGGTAAGCCTTTGTGCCTCAGCTTCAAGAAAGATGCTTCCTCAGAGTCCCTGCCCCCTTTGTATTTCTGGGTCAGTGGATGCTGGGCATGAACAGTTTCCCTGACTTTGGCCAAGTGACACTGTTGGTTAAGAATGACATGGAGGCATGGCTCTTTGTCTACTAAGTAGGAGTAGAACTGTCATAAGCAAAAACAAAATAAAAAGTTTCTAATTTATTGCCAGTTGTGGAATTCTAAAACTTCTCTATGTTAGGAGAAAATGGATGTGGTTTGTTAAGTTTTGGGGTTCAGAGTTGATGACCAAGAAAATTCTTGAGATGTCTTCAAGGCAAAATGGTGGTTTTATTAAAGCACGGGGACAGGACCTGTGGGCAGAAAGAGCTGCACTGGGGTTGTGATGGGTAGCTGATGATATGCTTTCAAGTTGGGAGCGGGTTAGATGTGCTTAAGTCTCTAAGGAATTTGGAAGCAAGGTTTCTAGGACCTTGAGGGGTCAAGCTATTGTTAGGAAAAGGTCATTTACTACTGTTTAGTAAGACCTCAGTCATGAGACCCTTCAGATGTATATCAGGGGGCCACATGCTTGGGGGATGATTACCAACATATATCTTGGGGGGTTTACAGATATAGGAAATTTCCAAAGGAATTTGTTAAAGTAGACTTACAGGATCCTGGGGGTTTGGGATAATGTTAACCTAAGGTTGCCTTTTGCCCTTAGCAAGGTGTCAACATCGAGGCAGCTGAGTTCCTAGAGGAATGTCACTCTGCCTGTTTCAAGGCTTTGTCAGTGGACTGTAAGTAGTAAGGAAATTTAATTTTTTCTTTTGCCTTTGTTTCCCACATCAAAATGGATATGGTTTCTGAAGAAAAGAGAAATCAACAATTCCCCCCCAAGTGGCCAATCAATGAATTAAACTAATTAGTTAAAAAATACCAAACCACCTACTTTGTTTATATGGTGCTGAGTCTAGACCTGTAAGACATCACGTTCTGACTTCATTCAGGCCATTGCAAGTGTTTTAGAATCATGTTCATCGCCTTGCTCAAAGTTCCCTTATTCTTCAACGTACTGAGTTTCTATAGAAACAGTAAGTAAATATATATATACTGTTCTGATACAACATATTTAATGAAACAAAAACTTGGCACGATACTAAACCCATAACAATGGTGTTTTATCAGGTGTGAGGTGCTGAGTCTATGTTTGACAGCTTGTTTATTGTATTTGGGTTTCATCATTTCATAAATCCATCTTCCCTACTAATCTCTGATTATCCATATCCCTTCTTCTTTCCACACACCCAGTTTAACAATGCTACCGCCAATGCTCTAAAATAAAGTTACTCTCTTACTGTGAAGTATTTCTTGAAGGAACTAACTATATGTCAACTCACAAATTGTGGACATTCTTATGCATTTTCAGATCTTTGTTATTCAGGTTTGATTGCTAAATCCAAGTACAATGTTGAATTTTTGTTCTTGTACTACTACTTTTCCCTTTGGTCACTGAGTTATATTTGACTCTGAGGATAATGTGACACAAAGATAAAAAAGCATATTTACATTGGTATCATTTTCTAAGCAGTTCTTACTGTGCTGCCTTGGGAAGAGTCCTAAAATTAAAATTCTATTTATTTTGCTAGAAAATATTGAAACAACTGTCAAATATGACTATTTTTATACTCATCTATGAATTTTTTTTCAATGACTGTATTCTCATGTTTTCTTATTCAAGTAGACAACTGATAAGTGTGAGCTAAACTAGACAACTGATAACAGTTGGTAACAACTGGTAAGAATAACAACTGATGGGGTGCCTGGGTGGCTCAGTCGTTAAGTGTCTGCCTTCGGCTCAGGTCATGATCCCAGGGTCCTGGGATCAAGCCCCACATGGGACTCCCCGCTTGGTGGGAAGCCTGCTTCTTCCTCTTCCACTCCCCCTGCTTGTGTTCTCTCTACCACTGTCTCTCTGTCAATGAAATTTTTAAAAACCTTAATAGTCTTTTTTATATGCTTTATATTTAAAAGTTTGTTTTAGTTATTTTTGAAAGGACTATTGCTTCTGCAAGTAGTTATGTGATTTACATTCTAAGCTTCAGTAAATTTGTTTAAGAGCATCTTAATCTAACCTGAGCATCCACTTGGAGAATGTTCATGTGGTCTAGAGTTCTTAAGCTATGTCCTTAACATTCTCCATGACCCAAGATCACTTATAGGATGAGTCTATATGTAAAAATAAAAAATAAAGTCTTATTTATGGAAGGAATTATTCTAAGGGAAAAATCCAGGGTCAAGCTATATCTTTTATGTCATGTCTTTCTGTATTGCATGTCTGGTTATTTTATACCATTTGTTTATCCCTTCAGATTTCCTATGCTAGCATGATAAATCATCATAGAATCTGTTTGGGGTATAAAACTTTGATACAAAATAAAAAAAAAAATAACAACTGATAGCTGGCAGTAGACTTACAGTATAAGAGATGATAGTTTTCTGTAGAATGCACAATAAGTAATAGAAGATCTTAACAGTTCTGCAGTATAACTTTAACGAGAAAGACACTGGACTTGAAGTCAGGATATCTTGGTTCCCTCCCATCTCTGCCACTTTTTATATGCTTTGTTGGGAAATCCCTTTTCATCTCTGGTTCTCAGTTTTTTTACTTAAAATTGTATTAATACCCTGTGTATATCACAGGACACCTGAAAAGAACAAATGGATTAATGTCATTTGTACCTAATAAAATTAAAAATTAATCCACGATTATGGCTTGCATAAATTAGCATTGCATTTGTGAAGACACTGACGTGCAAGAGTTCAAAGGATTTAAAGAAGAGCTCATTGTGGACTCCATACAACTTCATGGTAGAATTCACAAACCCAAAATTTCAATCAATTTCATTTTAGGGATTGGTCTTTCTTTAATTCTAACACGTTTTCTCCATTTACAAGTTTCTTTTCAATATTTCAACTTATTTTTTAACAATTTCAATTGTTTTTCCACTTGCATTTGGAAAAAAAGGAGTTCATTGTTATTTTGATTGTGTCATCCAGGCAATAAATAGCTTCATTCTAGTCGTGTTGGCTTATGGATTTGAAAATAAATGAGCTTTTCTAAGAAACTGAGACATAAAATTTTGAATTGTCAATCTTTTGGCTTTTAAAAATTTTAATTCAGGAAATAATTTCCATGTGAATATAGACACTTCTAATTAAAATGTTGTTCTTTAGAAGCTTTTTGTGTATCAACACATTTCTCTAATGGACCACACAATGCACCATTCTTTAAAAAATCTGCACAGAGGGCCATATCATTAGTAGGAGTAGGAAAACTAATTCTGGTAAAAATAAAAATTTCCCACAAGTCTTCCCATAAGTCAAAGTAACTTTGAAGACATTTGATGATTTTTCCCTTAATGTTCGTACTTTTTTTGAACAAGAGTACAGTTAACAGAAAACATAGTGGTGCCCATAAATATCAAGCCAGAGTCAGAAATTTAATGGTCTGCTAAAGTATTCTTTGCCAATCCTAGGGGAAATATTTCCTTGGCACCTTGGTGAACATAACACTTGGAATTAGTACTTCTGCTTAATTTGAAGTCATTTGCTTTGAAAACTTACTGATATTTCCCCAAAATAAAGATCCACTGATTCTGATCTTCAATTCTTTCTCCTCCTCTGGTGGTCATTTTAAATTTGATAAATACAAAAGCTCTTCCTGGGGGGCATAGTCTGGCATGAATAAAGGCCAATATTAACGTGATTAAGGGAGTAGGAGTTCTTTCTTTTGTTAGCATGAATCCCGTGATTTTCTGTAGACATGATATATATGGTGGTAGAAAGAATATAGAGTCTTGTGTGAACATCTGCCACTACAGCTTACAAATCCACTCACTGAGGGATACCATCCCAAGGCTTCATTGTAAGATCAGGGTTTTCTAACCAGGCATTTCTCCTAAGTATGGCTTCTGAACAAAATACCTTGTGTTTTAAAAGTTCTTTTAAAGGATAAAGGTGATTTAAGAGTAAGAAAGGAGGGTAGGTTTTGTGATGTTTCCACTCTGCCATCTAATTAAGGAGGATGACTGACACCTTCTGCTCTATTATTGTCTGTTTATTTGAATATAACCTTCCTTGTATAGCTCCATTATGCTTCTTGTTATATAGACAGTAGAAAATATTGTGTAAAATACTTACATATTTTCTGCCGCTTCTAAGTAATGTCTTTACTGTGTCACCCAAAAGTTCCTGAATGACCTTTAAGCAATAAGATTTTTAGAACCAGGATGAAAAGAAAACTGAGAACCACCATGGGTAATTCCTACCTAGTTTTAATTGTCATCATCAAAGGTTTAGAATCCCTGTTTTTATCATGTGCTTCTAGGATACATGATCTCATATGTTTGCAAAAGAGATAAAATTATAAAACCGGCCCATCCTATTCTCTTGTTAAGTGCTGTAAAATTTCTTAATCATAGCATTGCTGAAGATAATTGAAATGCAGCTTCTGTCTTCTCGTTCCTCTATTGACATGAAAGTTGTTTCTTGTCAGTGTATATTTTCTTTCACGGGAATATTAATTTATAAAGCAAACTGTTTGTGATCCACTATATTTAGTGTACCATAGTTATTAAAAATGGTCTTGGAATTTTATCTAAGTTCTAAATTCAATATTTGCTAAGTATTTACTTGGTTATTGTGAGCTACAATATTCTCAACTGTGGTACAACAATTAAGGGGGATAACATATAAGACAGCACTTAATAAAATGTCTAGCTAGTGTAGAATAATTTCTCAATCAATGTACATATATGTACAAGTGACTCAAACACACATGATGCATGCATGCATGCACACATGCATACACATTTATGTGTATAACTTAACAATGGTGTTAGGTCTGTGATTAAAATAGTACAAGACCTACTTGTATGCACCATCAAGAATTAGCATTTGGGGAATGGTGATTGATGGAAAAGCAAAGTACTTAATTTTGTTTCATCTTTGAAATCACTGCCAATTCTAACCATTTGAAGTTCATAATAACTCAACAATAACTCTTTATTTTATATTTTGTTTGGCTAATATGAATATATATAGCCAAGTACCTCTTTACAATAAATTAGTTAAATGAATACATATTTGTTGCTGGAAAAGACAAAGCTATTTCATTTGGACTATGTCAGCTAAATAGTTTTTTAAAGAAAACTATTGTAACAAAGGTAATGGAAAGAAATGAGCTCTATATGAATGTGTTCATTTGTTTATGCAGAGATGAAAAAATTAAATGAAGTTTGAGAATGGATATTTTTTCCTTTAAGAAACTCTCATTTACCCTCAGTGTTTGTTTTATGATGTAAAACGAAGCCAGATTCTTTCCTGAACAGACTTCGTGTTTCTTTTTTAATTTTTCATGATCATGGTTATAAGAAATTTGGTTGAAAACATAAAAATTTTGAATTGATAGATAAAATTGTAAATATATTAAAGCATGCTGTCAAGTACTATATAGCAAAGATATTACTAATCTTCTGTTTACTAATTAAAGATTCATTTTATTTTATTTATTTATTTTTTAAAGATTTTATTTATTTATTTGAGAGGGAGAATGAGAGACAGAGAGCACAAGAGGGGAGAGGGTCAGAGGGAGAAGCAGACCCCCCGCTGAGCAGGGAGCCCGATGTGGGACTCGATCCCAGGACTCCAGGATCATGACCTGAGCCGAAGGCAGTTGCTTAACCAACTGAGCCACCCAGGCGCCCTAAAGATTCATTTCAAAACGACATACAAAAGCTTCTTTAACAACAGGTGGTATGAAAAATGTCTGCAGCCCTCTTGAGCTACTCCTATTGCATTCATTCATGAATTAATTTTCTCAGCAAACACTATGGAATGCCTATTGTATTCAAAGCACTCAATTAGCTCTGAGTAGAGAAACTAGCAAGCTTTAATGGATCTTACAAACCATGACTGTAAAAAAGAGTCAAGAAGTGGTGCAACCATACCAATATTTAGAATATGATTTAAGTAGAAATTATAAATTATGTCTGAACAGAGCCCATGAAGTCAAGTTTTAAACCACTGCCCCATTAGTAATTTAACACATGGTGATAGTAAAGATGACCACTTAAAAAACTGGCAAATCTTTTTGGCTCGTCTCTCTTTCTTTCCAGATGATTCCAACCCTGAGAGCAGCCTTATTAGTCCACAGCTTGTTTCAGCCTGATCATTTACATATAGGCAATGAGGCAAATGTCCATCACTTGGATAAGGTTTTCATGTAAAATCTAAAATATTCTTCGTTTGCACCAAAATAAATTTAGACATATTGTCAGAAATGATAACATCTAACAGGTCATAACTGGTTTGGAGCTGAGTTGACTCTTTCCTGACTTGCTTTCTCTCCAGTGATCTAGAGCCAAAGAGTGTGTCAGCTACAAGCCCCAAATCATTAGTAATGAACTTCATTCTCCCAGACAGAACGTTTCCCAGTCATCACACATAGAGGTGGCCGTCTTCCCTAGGAACAAGCCAGGATTAACATGGAAAGAGCTATTTTCAACCAGTCTCTTCACTGAACACTTCCTCCAGCTTCTGTTTGAACCCATACTTCTCCCACAAATGTGCACAGAATGGTTCATGCAAGTGCTCAGATGGAAACCCACCTCTTGGTGTAGGACCTTTCTGGCTACTAGAAACCTATGGCCTTACTTCTGCAAAGCTTATTAAAACTGCCACTCATCTATGTTTCCATCATCTGAAGTACAAGGCCACTCCTTACCATTACTGGCATCTAGAATGTTCTAGGCTCTGACTCTCTGGCCTCATCGTTCTCTAAATTCTTGCTTCCTCCTGCAATTATTCCACGCCCATATAGCTGACCTATTGAACAGCCTGACGCCTTGGTTTTCAGTAGTCTCCCTATGGTCAATCAACTGCACCCAGCTTCCTTTCAGCCACACAGTGCCATGTTCACCCTGTACTTCTTAGTTCCACTGCTAAAATCACTAGTTTGGACATCCCACTCTGGCTACACCTGCCTATCCTTCAAGCTCTTAATTTCATTGTTTTTTACTCATTTCTTGACCTCGTCTCTTTATTGCTTCCCTATCAAACACTGTTTTGGTGTCTCTAGCTTAGACGTCATGTTTCGTTATTTTCACTACTTGCTCAGTAAGTGTCCTTGCTAACCCTCTTGCTTCATCATCCTTCTATCAACCACCAGGTCTGGGTTGGCTTAACAATCTGTCGTTTTTCCACAAATGCCTAGCTTCTAGGATAATGAAGAAGCGTTCACACTAAAAAACAAGCTGAAACGCAGTTGGGCTGCAAAGTTGATGAGACCTGCCTGTCTACTTACACTCATACCAAAAAGGGGTATTTCTTGTCTTCTTCCAGAAGTGGTATCTCTTTTTCTGTCTAGAGTTAGTATCTTCATTTGAGGACTAGCTCCCCTTTCCTTCTGCCTGGTTTTCCCAGTGTATTAGTTTATCTATTGTTACAAGTCACCACAAATGTAGCAAGTTAAAACATCAAACATAGAATCTCACTGTTTCTGAAGGGCAAGAATTCAAGAGTGGCTTAGCTCTGTGGTTCTGGCTCTGGGTCTCTCATGAGATTGTTTTAAGCCAATACTGGAGACTGGGGTCTATCAAGATTCAACTAGGAGGGGTCTGTTTTTAGGTTCGCTCTTGTGGTTGTGGGAAGACCTCAGTTCCTCACCATATGCACCTTTCCACAGGCTGCCTGAGCTCCCCAGAAACTTGGTTTCCCCCAGAGAGAGACCTAAAAAGAGCAGCCAAGACAGAAGCATAGTATCTTTCAAACTCTAATCTCAGAAGTATAACATCACTTTTTTCATACTCCATTTGTTACACAGAACCAACCCTAGTAAAATGGAGTCAATTACATCAAGGTGTGAGCAGCAGGGGTGGAGTTCCTTGGAGGCCATTTTGGAGACTGACCACTAAACTAAGGTACTTCAGATTCTTGATTTCCCCCCTTTTTCTTATATTGTTAATATAGGACTATTGTTTCTATATGCTTAGGCTCTCATCCTTGGGCTTTTAATATTTAAAGATGCTAAATTTCTCTCACTGGAAAAATCCCATAAGTCTTTCTATTGCAAGCTGACTTTTGTCCACACTGCTCTGCTGAGATTATGATTGCCAAGGTCACGGGGGGCATCATTGTGGTTGGATCTTATGGACAATGTTCAGTCTTTAGATCTCACTTGAGGACTGAGAAACAGTTCATATTGAGAACCACTTTCTCTCTTTGAATACACTTTATTGTTTGGAGCAGTGTTAACCTCACAGCAATACTGAGCAGAAGGTACCAAGATGTCCTCCTGCCCCCATACGTGCATAGCCCACTGCCCCCACTATCACCGTCCCCCACCAGAGTGCTACATTTGTCACAATCAATGAATTTACACTGACACACCATTATCACCGAGTCCATAGTTGACATCAGAATTTACTCTTGGGGTTGTACTATGGGTTTTGACAAACATATAATGACATATATCCACTATTTTAGTATTGTATAAAGTATTTTCACCACTCTAAAAATCCTTTGGGCCTCACCTATTCATTTCTCCCTCCCCGCCTCAAGTCCTGGCAACCACAGATCTTTTTACTGTCTCCATAACAGTAAACTCTGACATTTTCCAGAATGTCATAGAATTAGAATCCTACAGTATTAGCCTTTTCACTTAGGTATAAACATTTAAGTGCCCTACATGTCTTTTCATGTTTTTTTTTTTTTCCAGCCACTTACTGAGATTATATTTTATTGGGAAGAAATAAAAAATACATCAAAACACCTGATATGTGAAACTCTACATTTGTTTCCTTTTCATGGTTTTATAGCACATTTCTTTTTAGCACTGAACAATGCTCCATTATCTGTCTGTGCCACAGTTTTTAGCCATTCACTCACCGAAGGGCATCTTGTTTGCATCCCTGTTTTAGCAATTACAAATAAAGCTGCAATAAGTCTCCATGATCCTGTGTTATCTAGGCTTTACATAACACCTTTGCCCTCTGGGTCTTGTTGGTGTTACTTAAAGTCTTGTTTTGGTCTTACTTTCTTCTCACATTAAGTTTCCTTCTTAGGAGACCTCACTTATTTTATGTTTTTAATTACATCTACCTACTGAGAATGGTGCAGGAACATCAAATCCTTGGGGGTAACTGATGATAAAATGTTGAAAACAAGTTTCGTATGGATAATGGGCTATAAGACATATTGTTTTATAGTGCTTGAGCTAGTTTTCCCATTGAAAGACATTTTTAAATATTCAAACAAAATTGGGATAAAATGTGATGCAGATAAATAATACTAATTGCTAGTTATAAGTTTGCACTTCCAAAAAATTATCTTGAAAAATATGCTGGTTAATTTTTTGTATTTAGAGCATTAAAATGGCACAACGTTTTTGAAAACTGACTTTATAAAGTATGAACTGTTTCCTTCAGAAAAGGTTTTCATGTTGCCTTCTTTCATGTGTGGTTCTTGTATGTGAGAAAACGATGCTTGTACATTCATATTGCATTTGATATATATTTCCTTCCAAAAAATATTGTATCAAGAGGGAATGAAATTTTTTAGCATATAAATTCCAGGAAGGAGACTGACAAAGTTTTCCACATAATTTAATGTAGCCATTGTTTGAAGTTTCATGTGGAACCTAAAAGTAACTGCTAATGGTTAGAACTAAAATTTGGGTTTATATTGTCTGAATCTGTTAATTTTAATTTTAAATATGTAGTAGGTTTTTTTTTTTTCTTTTTTACATTCTCTTTTAAAGGCTCCTATCATTATCAATTCATGAGTTGGTATGGCAATAAACAGAGGATGGCCAGATGTTTAGAAGGAGGGACAAAAATGTGGAAAATTCTTTCCAATATCCCTTTCCCCCATACACATGCATGTGTGTGCATGCTCACTCATTCACCCATTCACTGTGTCGCAAGACCTGAAGTCTATATTGCTCATTAGAGCTTTATGGTATGTATTTATTCCTTACAGATTTGGCTATTTTGCTCTTTGAGGACAGAAGCTACCTAAAGTACAGTCACATTGGATTAAAATGTGTGCACAAACAACATTATCAACACCTTCTATAGATTCACACAGGAGGAATTCACAGATAGTGGCATTATCCTGCAGCAGGGAGGCAACAGCCCTTGCAATAAATTGCCATAATTCGGCTACTAAGGATATGTGCAATTGCGCAGGTTTTGGTGGTTTTCTTTTGTTGTGTTTTGCTTTGTGTGGCGAGTTGCCATTCTGTTTTCCAGAAAGTGTGTCTCAAATAAAGAAACTAGTTTATGTCAGTTTGACATTCTGGAAGCTAATGAACTCTTTAGCCCTGTAGGGTGTCATTTGGTGCATGGGAGTAACTTAGTGCTCTACAGCTGTATACATTATTTGTTTAGGATACTAAATGATATCCTTTTGGCCCAGAAGAATTAATGCATTTCCTAATGTGTCTAGCTTATATTCAAGGGATGTCTTATGAGAGACTCGATGCCAATGTAGGTTCATATTCACTGAAAACCCAGTTCGTGATTGATGTCTGCTATTTGTATGCATCACTGTTTTCTTGGACAAAATGATGGCCAGGGATTGAACAATCAAAATGAAATGAGAACCACATATGATCCTTAAATCATAGCTTGCATCCATAAACAACTAGCACATTGAACCAAAGGACCTGATTAGATTTAAGTCAATGGCTATGTCAAAATTTTCAGTTTTCAAATTGGGTACATGCTGAATAAAAGAATAGTCTATTAGAAGCTCGATAGGTATCTTCCTCCATCAGTCTATCGGAACCATTTAGTTAATCCAAAAAGCTACTGAAGGTAGAAAACCATGGAAAATGAAAGCATATATACATTAACTTAAAGCATATAAATGCACATTTTGTTTTTCTAATCTTTTGATAAGTTCTTTCTCTAAGTATCAGTTAACTGAAGTTCCTCCTTTCCCTGTGGTCTGGCAAACAAAAATCACACTCATGTTGTATTCTACATAATTCCCAGTTTTTAATCTTAGTTGGAGCAATGAAGTGCATGAAGACACTTGTTTAGTAAAGTTTAAATTTTTATTGGATTTGATGTTTTTCTTAAATTTTATTTATTTTTTAAATTTTATTTTATTATGTTATGTTAATCACCATACATTACATCATTAGTTTTTGATGTAGTGTTCCATGATTCATTGTTTATGTATAATACCCAGTGCTCCATGCAGTACGTGCCCTCTTTAATACCCATCACCAGGCTAACCCATCCTCCCACCCCCCTCCCCTCTAGAACCCTCAGTTTGTTTCTCAGAGTCCATAATCTCTCATGGTTCGTCTCCCCCTCTGATTTCCCCCCTTCATTTTTCCCTTCCTGCTATCTTTTTTTTTTTTAACATATAATGTATTATTTGTTTCAGAGGTACAGTTCTGTGATTTTCCTAAATTTTAAAAAATGCTCTGCCCAAACCCATTCTGACATATTTTTAGCAGCTTGCAATCATTGCATTTTTAAAACATTCAACTTGGTTTTTATAAAACAAAAACTAAAACTCTTTTCAACACTTAGGTTTCATTGTTTTATGTAGTATGCAATTAAATAGCATAACTCCAATACCTAGTACATCTGACAATAGGCTTTCCAGAAGCATAACTGACACTTAATAAGTGAGCAGCCACACCTGTGGGAGCAGCCTGTGTAGCCACACGATGCAGTGGTACAACTGAGAATACGACAGTATGAATTATAGAAGGTGTGGATAGTTGCATGAGTCATCCAGGGGAAGCTTGCTAAGAGCTGCTGTAGATTTGACATACTAGCTGGAATCAAGATTTTAAACACTGATTCCACCTGCTGCTGCTGCTCAGATGAATTATTAAATTGTTATCACTAGAAGATGTCAAGAAATGTTTTGATCGTGATCTGTCACGATTTGTCATGTGACAAATCATAACAAGATGGCTGCTCTTTATGCTCACAAGATGGCTGCTGTGACCAAACATTGCATCTCTATTCCAGGTAGGGAGAAAAAAGTATGTGATGAAAATAAAAGTGTAGCCCTTATATTAGAAAAATAATGTTTTCCGAGAAACACTAGCAGTGTTCTGATTACTTCTCTTGTACAAGAAATTGTGTCATACAGGGACTCCTAGTTGCAACAAAGGCTGGAGTTAGTTCTTCAGAGCAGCATACTGGAAGCTAGAAAAAAAGAAAGGATTCTTTTGGTAAGAAAGAAGGGGACTTATGTGGTACAGGAAACTAGCAAGGTTTGTGCACTTTCAGACATCAGTTCAAATAGCTCAAAGACCATTTCCTCAGGAAAGCCTTCCTGACTTCTTATCCTAGGTTCCCCATTATGAGTTCTCAGAGCCCCAGATACATTTTCTTTAAGTAATTTTGATTTTATGCTTCTGCTCTTTGATTACTATGTTCTCTTCTATATGAGGATGATGGCAGGGGTCTGTTCCCATTTTTGCTCACTAATTTATACAGAGCACCTGACATATTGCCTAACACAATAATAATAAACAAAATATGTTTATTTTTTTAAAAAAGGAGGGGTACCTGGGTGACTCAGTTGGTGAAGCATCTGCCTTCGGCTCAAGTCATGATCTCAGGGTCCTGGGATCGAGCCCCGCATCCGGCTCCCTGCTCAGTGGGAAGTCTGCTTCTCCTTCTCCCTCTGCTGCTGCCCCCGCTTGTACTCTCTCTCTCTCTGTCAAATAAATAAATAAAATCTTTTAAAATATGAATAACTGATTATTATTACTTTAAAACATATCCAAAGAAGAAATTAGTTAGTGTTGTTTTATAGTCTATTTGGTGTTTAAACACCATCAAAATTAGGTCTCTTTTTTCCCTCCAATTTTTTTTTTTTTTCTCACTGAAACCCATTTTTGCTGTTCATTTGTAGGAAATGAGAAAATAATTGGTCAGGGTCCTCATCAAAACAATTTTTTTTTTTATTTCTCTGCTTTAGAATGAGTTCTTGAGTGAGGTGCTTATATATTTTCCAGGGAAACTGTCCACATTTTTTTCTTCAAGAAATTCTATTTTTACAGTTGCTGCTTTGTTCAGTCATAGATATAAAACACTAATGTGAGAAGGGACCCCAGGACTCATCTAATTCAGCTCCTTCACTTTGGAAGTAGAGAAACTGAGGCCCAGAGATGTTAACTGAATTTCTCAAATGACATAGAATGAGCTACTGGCAGCATCAAAATATGGGCCTGATTTTCCAATTAATTCCCTATATTGTGCTCTATTCCTTTATATACATGGATTTCACAATCCAAACAAGATACAGTAATGAACAAAGGCCTCATCACCACTGTGTCCAGAACAATTATCTACTGTTCTTGGTTGTTCCATCTGTACTGGAAGTGGCAGAAGTTGAATTTGCTCTCATATTTAAAACAAGAAATGGATGTTTGAAGATGTATTAACTAGGCTTACTTTTATATTTGAAATCCTTTAAAAATGGTCTTTCTGTTTTAATTATCATCTCTGTATTACATTATATCCTTATAGTGTGTCAGTCAGAGTTCGTATATTTGAATTTCATAAATATGGGCTTAAAATACTGTATTAGTTTGAAAGAGCTGCCATAGCAAAGTACACAGACTGCATAGCTGAAGTCACTGCAGTTGACTTTCTCCCTAGTACTGGAGGCTGAAAGTCCAAGACCAATGGTTAGTTTCTTTCAAAGCATCTCTCCTTGGCTTGCAGATGGCCACCTTCTTCCTGTGCCCTTATGTGGTCCTTCCTCTGTGTGGTCTGTGTCCTAATCTCATCTTCTTATAAGGGTGCCAGTCAGATTGGATTAGAGTCCACCCTCATGGCCTTATTTTAATGTAATAACCTCTTTCAAGCCCCTGTCTCCAAATATAGTCACATTATGAGGTGCTGGGGGTGAAGACCTCAACATAAGAATTCTGGGGGACACAGTTCAACCAGTAAGAAATACCCATCAGGTAATTCCCAGAAGAAGTCTGCAGAAGGACCCAACATCCTAAGAGAATATAGTTTTATTATTTACTGAGAAAATGTTTTTAGAAGTTTAATTAATCAAATATCATCAACTTTTTTCAAAGAAATGGAGCAAATAATCCTAAAATTAGTATGGAACCAGAAAAGACCCTGAATAGCCAGAGGAATGTTGAAAAAGAAAAGCAAAGCTGGTGGCATCACAATTCCAGACTTCCAGCTCTATTACAAAGTTGTCATCATCAAGACAGTGTGGTACTGGCACAAAAACAGATACATAGATCAATGGAACAGATTAGAGAGCCCAGATATGGACCCTCAACTCTATGGTCAACTCATCTTTGACACAGCAGGAAAGAATGTCCCATGGAAAAGAGACAGTCTCTTCAACAAATGGTGTTGGGAAAATTGGATAGCCACATGCAGAAGAATGAAACTGGACCATTTCCTTACACCACACACAGAAATAGACTCAAAATTTTGAAAGACCTAAATGTGAGACAGGAGTCCATCAAAATTCTAAAGGAGAACACAGGCAGCAACCTCTTTGACCTCAGCTATAGTAACTTCTTCCTAGAAACATCGCCAAAGGCAAGGGAAGCAAGGGCAAAAATGAACTATTGGGACTTCATCAAGATAAAAAGCTTTTGCAAAGCAAAGGAAACCATCAACAAAACCAAAAGACAACTGACAGAATGGGAGAAGATATTTGCAAATGACATATCAGGGAAAGGGCTAGTATCCAAAATCTATAAAGAACTTCTTAAGCTCAACACCCAAAGAAGAAATGATCCAATCAAGAAATGGGCAGAAGACATGAACAGACATTTTTCCAAAGAAGACATCCAAATGGCCAACAGATACATGAAAAAGTGCTCAACATTGCTTGGCATCAAGGAAATCCAAATCAAAACCTCAATGAGATACCACCTCACACCAGTCAGAATGGCTAAAATTAACAAGTCAGGAAACGACAGATGTTGGCAGGGTTGCAGAGAAAGGGAAACCCTCCCACACTGTTGGTGGAATGAAAGCTGGTGCAGCCACTCTGGAAAACAGTATGGAGGTTCCTCAAAAAGTTGAAAATAGAGTTACCATACAATCCAGCAATTGCACTACTGCATATTTACCCCAAAGATGCAAATGTAGGGATCTGATGTTTATAGCAGCAATATCCACAGTAGCCAACTGTGAAAAGAGCCAAGATGTCCATCGACCGATGAATGGATAAAGAAGATGTGGTATAGGGACGCCTGGGTGACTCAGTTGGCTAAGCAACTGCCTTTGGCTCAGGTCATGATCCTGGAGTCCCGGGATCGAGTCCCACATCAGGCTCCCTGCTCGGTAGGGAGTCTGCTTCTCCCTCTGACCCTCCCCCCTCTCATGCTCTCTCTCTCTCATTCTCTCTTTCAAATAAATAAATAAAAATATTTTTTTAAAAAAAGATGTGGTATATATATACAATGGAATATTATGCAGCCATCAAAAGGAATGAGATCTTGCCATTTGCAACGACGTGGATGGAACTGGAGGGTATTATGCTGAGCGAAATAAGTCAATCAGAGAAAGACATGTATCATATGACCTCACTGATATGAGGAATTCTTAATCTCAAGAAACAGACTGAGGGTGGCTAGAGTGGTGGAGGGTGGGAGGGATGGGGTGGATGGGTGATAGACATTAGGGAGGATATGTGCTATGGTGAGCACTGTGAATTGTGTAAGACTGTTGAATCACAGACCTGTACCTCTGAAACAAATAATACATTATATGTTAAAAAAAAAAAAAAAAGAAGAAGAAGCTATCAGGAAGGGAAGAATGAAGGGGGGGAGATCAGAGGGGGAGATGAACCATGAGAAACTATGGACTCTGAGAAACAAACTGAGGGTTCTAGAGGGGAGGGGGGTGGGGGAATGGGTTAGCCTGGTGATGGGTATTAAAGAGGGCACATACTGCATGGAGCACTGGGTGTTATATGCAAACAATGAATCATGGAACACTAAATGAAAAACTCATGATGTAATGTATGGTGATTAACATAACATAATAGGGTGCCTGAGTGGTTCAGTCGTTAAGTTTGCCTTCGGCTCAGGTCATGATCCCAGGGTCCTGGGATCGATCCCAGGGTCCTGGGATCAGTCATTGATGATCATCTTAGCTTCAAGACCACATGCATCTAGATATGAAATAATAACATCGGGCTCCCTGCTCAGTAGGAAGCCTGCTACTCCATCTCCCATCCCCCTGCTTGTGTTCCTGCTCTCACTATCTCTCTCTCTGTCAAATAAATAAATAAAATCTTTAAAAAAAATAACATAATAAAAAAAGAAGCTTAATTAATCAATGTGCTTATAACAATACTATTTTTTTTTAACCTCAATATCAGGCTAATACTGTTAATGAAAAACTGGAAAAATTCTGTTGTAGATTGCGATACAATCATTGACTGACTTCTCAATTGTCTTCTAAAGATACTGGTTACCCAACTGATTGCAATTTAGTCTCCCATAAGAACCAGGACTGTATTGAGACGTACCTAGACCCTAGACCCAAACATCACTTCTTCTAGCTTTGGGGCCTTTGGAAAAAGTTCTCAATCTCTTTAAGCCTCCTCATCTGTAAAATAGAGACTGCCTACATCAAAAATTGCTAAATAGCTTAAACTAAATTAAGGTACAACATATATGGGTATTATTATTATCTTTTCATATCACTTTTCAGATCTCATTTTGTCAATTTATTACTATATCATAGTTTTATTAACAAATTCCATATCCCAAGAAATTTTGAAATTTGAATACCTAATTATTTTTATAATTCTAACTTTAACTTTAATTTAACATATAGCGTATTACAATGGGCAATATTCTTGAAGGTAACCAGCCCAATAAGATACAATTGGTAAATTTTACACTCAGCTAAAAGAACAAAGTTAAATTTTGATTGTTTCATGTGAGACTGGACAGTGGACTGGAAGTTCTTTGTTTCTGATCCCATCTAGTAAGGTTTGTCTGTTGAGCATGGCATTATCCCAGCTCCCTTGGAAATGGCTAAGGGACTGAAAAATTGTCAATGTGTTGCTTAATTACCTGCACCTGTCTACATAAGAACATCTTATGTGGTAATTATGGATCTGGTGCAAACCATCATGCATGGGGCTTTATTGTGCTTCAATTTCCCTTCATATCTCAATCCAGTCCCAGGGCTACCTTTTGGCTTATGAGCACCCCCATTCAACACAAAATAAATTCGTTCCACTCAAGAAGATTAGAAATGGTGGGAAATATAATTCCCCCTTATTCTTGGCAACAGTGTATGTGTTATTCTAAACTAGCAGAAAATATGCAGAAAGAAGAAGAAAATAGATTTTTTTTCTCTTCAACAAAGTTGAAGCTCTACCAGCTAACTGGCCAGACACTGACTTCAAAAACCACACTGATGTGTCTCTCTGATTCTGCTCTTCCAGGGCTTGAGAGACAAGTTTGGAGGGGTTATCCAGGGGAAGGCTTGGGTTTCTCTCTCAGCAATAAGTATGCTTTCACTGCAGGAAAGAGCAAGCAAACTCAGAATCTCAAGGGCAGTGTGACAAAGGAGAAATGAGGATGGTTCCAAGTAGAGTTGAAGCTTCTGATTCCTAGCTTCCTCACGTTATTCCATCTGCCTCTTCTGAGAGCTCCCATCTCCCACTGTGTGCAGCTGAGTTTCAAGCACTCCTGGTGGCATAATGACTGAGACAAAGATATTTCCTCCAGTTGTCAATGGCACTCCAATCCTGAAACTGTCCCAGGAACCTCATCCAAGTCTCCCCCCTCCCTGTCCTTGGTCTCTATGAACAAGAGGGAGGGCTTCACTCATTGATGATCATCTTAGCTTCAAGACCACATGTATCTAGATATGAAATAATATTTTTATTTTCAAATGTAGGTTCTTTGGAAGATCTTATCTATTGGAGCATGTAACTATTCCTGTAGCCAGAAGAGGAGATCACTACTCAGAGGAAGAGCCAGACTGCTGTGTCTGGATACTTAAAAAGACATTTGGAGGGGGAGAGCATCTGCAAATGTTGATGAAAATGGTTTTGGAACTTCTCCTTTGATCAGGAAATAGGTGGACCATAAAATGTCTGATACATGATGCTGCCTGCAGCAAACCCACATTCTGAGACCCAGTCATCTTATTACTCTAGAAACACCAATAGATAAAGGAAGAAGGCTTAAAAGATCCAACGCTTTCCAATTGCAATCGATGTGCAATGTTGAGTTAACCAAAAGTGGTCATATTTTTGCTACTGCAAAATGACTGATCATTTATATTTCATATCTCAAACTAGAAGCTTTTTTTTTGACCAGCATTCAAAAACACATACTGCTATTAAAAGACACAAGTTTGCTTATGACCTGTTTTGTTTTCTATAATGTCTGTGAGTCTCTAAAGGACAGGGCCCATGTGTTATAATTCTTTGCACATCAGGTATTTCCTTACTCATAAGGGACACCCAACAAGTTTTATATTCAACGATGAAGGTGATACAAATGTATGATCAATAACAGAAGCTTGGAGCTAGAAGAGATATTTTATCATCTACTTTTTATTTTGTTTTATTTTTGCATTGTCTACTTTAAGACCTGTACATTACAAATGAGAAGATTTAAAAATGCTTAGATCCAAGATCTGAGCTATGAGTTAGGTCTCCTGAATTCTTTCATTAAGATATAATGATGATAATAACAGCAACAACAAAAACTTTATAATTAAACAATGTAACTCAATGGAGCAAAATCTGTTAAGGAGTAAGAATGCAGTTTAGTGGATAGACATTGGTTTGGAGTCAAAATCTTAATACTGTTGTCTTATCTCAGCCATGTATAGATCTGAGTGGCAAAGGGATTTTATGGGGAATCAGATAACTGTGAATTGTAACCACATGCCACAAAATTCACTGAGCCCTCAGTAATCACTGTCATTAAGGGTAAGCACAGAGTTCTTTTCCTGAGGAAATCTAGGGTTCTAGTCAAACTTAGATGATTCAAATGAGTTTCCTTTTCTTTTGTATTTACAGAGAAGCCAACAAAATATGTAGCTCCCATCCTAATATGCCTGTTGAATACATTACAAAATCTACTGAGCTTTCAGGAGTGGGAAACAAGGAGACCCCTTGTGAGGGCTAGTTCTGCTAGAGAATGACACAGTATTCACACAAGAGATGGGCTAATTTATAGAGATTTAAAAAAATCTCTTGGAACGTTTTCCAAAAAAAATGTAGTGCAAAAATCAGAAATGTTTGTTTACTAAATATGTATCTGTATGATTACACAGAGGATCCTCCCATCAATGGTGACTCTATCCTATTTCCTTCATTTGTTAGAACAGCTTGGTCTATACTGAAAACTTTTTGGCTATATCTAAGAACTTTTAATCTCAAATTTCTTTCTAAAGGAAATGGGGTTTTTGAAACAGAACAGACTAATTTGCTAAAAGATTTTTACAATAATACATGAGGGCAGTCTTGGTATTACTATCCTGGATGAACTGGGAGCTAGAAAACAGAGACATTTGGTTATCATTAACACCTCAGTTCTGTAGTTGGCATTCATGTAGGCAGGGTTGGAACAGACATCAGAAATGCGGAGATAAAATGTTCCCTATATCCCTCACACAAGAAATAAATGATATTTGTAGGTGCCTTCATCCTTTGTCTTTACCACATTTGAAAAGTAGGACAAAGTGTTAGAAATCAATATATAAGTGCATTTAGTTAATAAAACTTAATATAAAAAATAAGGACATTTATTAAAATCAAACTGAATGAAAAAATATAACTAAAAAAGACAAAATAAAAAAATCAAGTGGAAATCATTCAGAAGACCTTTTAGACCTGTACACTGAAAAGTATAAGACATTGATGAAAGAAATTGAAGAAGATGGAATATAAATGGAAAAATATCCTCTGTTCATGGGCTGTAAGAATTAATATTAAAATGTCCATACCACCCAAAATGATCTACAGATGGAATACAATCTCTATAAAAATTCCAATGGCCCTTTACCCAGAAATAAAAAAAAAATCCTAAAATTTGTATGGAACCACAAAAGATGCTGAATAGCCAAAGCAATCTTGAGAAAGAAGAACAAAGCTAGAAGCATCATGTTTCCTGATTTCAAACTATTTTACAAAGCTGTAGTAATCAGAACAGTACAGTATTAAGAGCCCAGAAATAAGCCCACACATATACAATCAACTAATACTTGACAAGGGCACCAAGAATAAGCAAAGATAGTCTTTTAAATTAATGGTGTTGGGAAAGTGGATATCCATAAGCAAAAGAATAAAATTGGACCCTTATGCCATACACACAAATTTACTTGGAAGAGATTACAGACTTAAATGTAAGATCTGGAACCATGAAACTCCTAGAAGGAGACATGGGTGCGGGGGAATCCTTCACATTGGTTCTGGCAATGATTTTTTTGGATATGACACCAAAAGCAAAGGCAACAAAATAAAAAAAAAAAAATTAAAAAGTGGGACTACATCAAATTAAAAAGCTTTTGTACAGCAAAAGAAATCATCATCAAGATAAAAAGACAACCTACGGGATAGGAGAAAATATTTGCAAATCATATATATGGTAGGAGGTTAATATTCAAAATATATTAAGAACTCACACAACTAAATAGCAAAAAAAAAAAAAAAAAATCAAATGAGCAGAAGTCTTAAATAGACACTTTTCCAAAGACATACAATGGCCAAAAGGTGCTCTAAGTCATTAATCATTAAGGAGATGCAAATCAAAACCACAGTGAGATATCACTTCACACTTGTTAGATTGGCTATAATGAGAAAGACAAGAGATAAGAAATGTTGGTGAAGGTGTAGAGAAAAAGAAATCCTTGTACCTGCTGGTGGGAATGTAAACTGGTGCAGCCACTTTGGCAACCAGTATGGAGGTTCTTCAAAGAATTAAAAATAAAGCTACCATATGATCCAACAATTCCACTTATGGGTATACATCTAAAGTAAATAAAATCCATATCTCAAAAGATATCTGCACCCCTATGTTCATTGCAGCGTTATTTACCATATCCAAGATATGGAAAGAACCTAAGTATCTATTGAAGTATGAATAGGTAAAAAAAAAATACATGTGTCTACATGTGTGTGTTGTGTGTGTGTGTATCACACATATATAATGGAATGTTATCCCATGTTATTCAGCCATAAAAACAAAGTAAATCCTGTCATATGCAACAACATGAATGAAACTGAAGGACATTATGCTAAGTGAGAAAAGCCAAACACAGAAGAACAAATATTGTATGATCTCATTTATATCTGAAATCTAAAAATGTTGAATTCATAGAAGCAGAGAGTAGAAAGTTGGTTGCCAGGAGCTGATGGTCTGCAAAACTGGGGAGATGTTGGTCAAAGGGGACAGAATTTCAATAATAAGATGAATAAGTCCTGGAGATATAATGTACAGTATGGTGATTATAGGTTGATAATATTATACTGTATACTTAAAAGTTGCTACAAGAATAGATCTGAAATGTTGTCACCCCTACAAAAAAGATTGTAACTATGTGAGGTAATGGATATGTTCATTAACTTGATCGTGGTAATCATTCACAATATACACATACATAAAATCATCACATTGTACACCATAAAAAAAATCAACAACCAAAAAAATAAATAAATAAACAAAGGTCTTTCAGTGGAGGCTACCACAAACCACAAGCTGATGTCTTGACTGCCTTCCTGGGGCTTATGATTATTTCAAGAAACATCTCAGGGTGAGGGGTGCTTTCTCCATAGCAAAGCCCAGTGGAGTTCTGCCACCCAACCTTTGGGAGGGCAGGGTCTAGACAGATGCTGTTAAATCCAGCTGAGATCTCTTTAGCTCCCCCAAATTTTCTGTTCTACCTTTCAGGAACCAAGCATACCACTTCCCTTTCAAACTCTCTATTTTTCTTTTCTTTTTTTTTGTTGTTTAAAATTTTATTTATTTATTTAAGAGAGAGAGAGAACACAAGGCGGCGGGGAGAAGTGGAGGGATAGAGAGAAGCAGATTCCCTGCTGGGCGGGAGCCCAATATGGGGTTCAATCCCAGGACCCTGGGACCATGACCTGAGTGGAAGGCAGAGACGCTTAACCAACTGAGCCACCCAGGTTCCCCCAAACACTCTATTTTTCAAATGTACCTAGTTGTATATCATCTAACCACCTTGTCTCCATGTTTTCTCACATGGAAATTCAGAACATTTGCACTTGATGATTCTGAGGTCTTATTCATTGTCAGTCATAACATCACCATGTCAGAATGACAGAAGTACAAATAGTGGACTATAATTCTCTTATTACTACATTCAGATTCAGAAAGTACTGCATCATCTTGTTTATGTTAACTATGAATGTCTTTTTTGTTCTTGTTTTGTAGGAAAGTGTTGCTTTAAAATGTTTATGATCGGGGCGCCTGGATGGCTCAGTCGTTAAGCGTCTGCCTTCGGCTCAGGTCGTGATCCCAGGGTCCTGGGATCGAGCCCCGCATCGGGCTCCCCGCTTGGCGGGAAGCCTGCTTCTCCCTCTCACACTCCCCTTGCTTGTGTTCCCTCTCTCGCTGCCTCTCTCTCTGTCAAATAAATAAATAAAATCTTAAAAAAAAAAATAAAAAAATAAAATGTTTATGATTGGTGGCCATCTGATATTTTTCAAATGTTAATCTTTATTTAATTGCTATCATTTATAGAAATATAATAATGCAGAAGCTAACTCATTAAATGCCATAGTCTCTTAAAGAGGCAGAGGAAATAAATGCATTGCTAATCTCAGGAATCTTAGCAGAGACTCATCCAACATTTCATTATCTTTAAAAAAATAAAGCCACATATCACTGCATGGTGATACAGATAAGTTTGACTGTTTAAGAGAGTAATTCTGAAGAAATATTACATTACAAATGCACACAGATTGAGAAAGCTGAGGTTGCTCAGTATATATTGATAATATTAGATTATATCTCTGCATTCAGAGTAATAAAATTCAAGTTTCTAGGAAAGGAATGAAAAATTATGTACCATTTTATTTGTTTATTATTCAAACAAGTTGGTGATTTATATCACTTTCAGGGAAGTAGGAGTAAGACAAAATTTTCTAAGGATAGGAAACAAGATATAGGACTTCTAACATAAACATTTGAAAATAAGTATTTGCATATAATATGGTTATATGCAAGAGTTAGTCTCACCTATGGAAAAAATGTAAGAAATTACTGTGTCTCATGTGTGTGATCAGTTTATTTTAATACAGTTTGCTACACCAATATAGTTCCTTCATGACCAACATGATGGCCTAAAACTTCTAACTACAACTTACAGCATGCCTAGGTATATCTTATATAAATTTACTTAGAAAAATATCTAATATAGTTTGATCTCTATAAGAGTGCATACTGGTCCTTTATATTTACAATGCATTTCCATTTATGTCTAAAACATTTATTTCTGCAAATAATTAGTAATCTATTAATCATTATCCTTCTCTTACTCCACTTCAGACTACCCTTGCCATATATATATTAATTTTTAGGAATAGAGATGGCTTTCTAGAAAGAATAGAGAGGTAGGGAAAGGAAAGAGAAAATAAGAGAAATAGTGTGGTTTTTTTGGATAACAGTAGGGGAACTCATGTGTAAAGATATACACAAATAAAATCATCAGCTACAGCTTGAAGCAATACATTGTGATAGGTAAGCAGAGAAACACTTCAAAAGCTAGATATGTTAAGAAAAAGAGACTGGTAAAACCAGTAACATAAAATATTATCTCTCTACACAAAATGGTTGTATATAAAAAAAGAAAAAAAAGTGTCAAAATCACCAAACACTGTTCTAACAAGGTTTAATGAGAGAATGAATAGAGACTGTCTTCTGGCTACAGTGGAATAGCTTGTATTAGACCAAATAGCCTGCTGAAAACAACTATAAAAGCTGGCAGTTTGGGGGCAACAGAAAACAAAGAAGGCAGATGGGACTTGAGCGGTCAAGACTCAGAGGAAAGGCAAGTGTTGATTAAGTGAGCCCAAAATTCTCTGCTAAGTTTTCTCCCCAAGGCCCTTGGTGATTCCATATTCTGAGCATTTCAAATTCCACGAATAAACTAGCTTCTGTGAGGCTAAGAAGTTACATTCAGGGTTTACCAAGGAGGACCTTCCTAAACACCTTACATTTTTAGCAGGCACTCCTGAAGGGCTACCCCTTAAGAGTAGAGGCAAACGACCAATAGACCAGCCCTCAAAAATACCTAAAGTCAGCCTCAGTTCATCTCCATCCTTTATTGAATCTAGGTGACATGTTCCTACACTAACTACTCATTACAAGATAAGTTGATCCCATCTGGAGAAGGTAAACATCATTTGGAGGCTTTAAAACTTTTCTTACTTAATGCCTGCTATGACAATTACCAAAAAAATCACCTGGTGATTTAAAAGGAGCAAAAATAAAGACTAAAAACTGACTTTCCAAACAACAGAATGAAAGTGAGAAGACAATAGGATAACATCTTTCAAAAAAAGGGAAAACAGTTTGCCAATGTAGAGTTCTAGTATATTGAACATATTCTTCAAGAATGAAGGTGTAATACGAATGTTTAAAGACACTGAGGTATTAGTCAGTAGCAAAGCCACACCAAAAAAAAAAAATAATAATAATAATAACAAAGGGTGAAGGGTGTCTTTCAGATAGAAGACTGATGTCAGAGAAACACATCTAAAGGTAGAAGGAATAAAAAGTGTCAGTGGGTGATAAATCTAAAGGACGTTTGACCATAAAAAGCAATGTTCATGAGTAAGATTGGCTTATGATTATTATAATTTTTGTAATATTTTCGTCAGGACTTAGAATCAAGGTAATGCCAGTCTCACTAAAAATGCATATAATATAGAACTTTAATTGAGATAATGCATTTCAAGAGCTTTAGCAGTCTCACAAAATATAGGTGCTCAAAAAAGTGATGGTGTAGTGGAGAGGTTTGAAATTCCTTGCATTTGAATCTTAGCTGTGCAATTTACTACCTGTGTAACTTCAGAACAGTTGCTAAATTTCCTTGAGTGGTAGTTCAGTTTCCATGAGTATAAAATAAGGATAAGTCTAATGTCCTCATTAAATTTTCCCATGAAGGTGAAATATTCATTCATTCATTCATTTATTTATTTATTTATTTATTTATTTATTTTTATTTTATTTATTCATTTGAGCCACAGAGAGAGAGAGAGAGAGAGAGCATGATCAGAGGGAGAGACAGAGGGAGAGGGAGAAGTAGGCTCCCCACTGAGCCAGGAGCCTGATGTGGGGCTCAATGTGGGGCTTGATCCCAGGACCCCGGGATCACGACCTGAGCTGAAGGCAGATGCTCAACCATCTGAGCCACACAGGCATCCCTATTTTTTTTTTTAAAGATTTTATTTATCCGAGCGGGAGAGGGGAGAAGGAGAGGGAGAGAGAATCTCTTGAGCAGACTCCCCACTGAGCACGGAGCCCTACCTGGGGCTCCATCTCACAACCCTGATATCATGATCTGAGCCAAAAACAAGAGTTGGTTATTCAGCCAACTGAGCCACCCAGGCACCCTGAAGGGGAAATATTTAAATCAAATGTTTCTGTAAAGTGATTAGCTCCATGACTGGCATATATTTAGTGGTCAACAAATGTGAGTTTATTTTTTTCCATTTCATTTTCATTTATTCCTTTGTACTCTCTTTTTCTCTCCCTGAATGTTTCCAGTTGGGTTTTCTGGAGGCACATCCTGAGTTGGAGTTTGGAATGAAGGGTCTTCATTAAAGATGATCAGAAGGAAGAGGGATGGGAAGCAGAACTGATCAGAGGGAGAAGATGAACTGAGATACAGGTCCAAAAAAAGCCTTAGCTAATCCCTGTAGATCTCTGTGGTTGTATATGTATGGGTATATAAAGTTGAGAGTAGAGAAGAAGTAAATATATGAAGAGTAGAAAGTAGAGAAAAAGTAGGATATATATATGGCATCTGACTTAACTCACATTGGACCTCAGGTGAATTTGCTCTCCATAGTCGAGGTAAATCCAGAAACACCATACAGCTGGGGCAACAAGTCTTCCTTAAAGGGATTCAGATGACACATCTCCGTGTCCACCACACCATCACTCTCTTGTCCCTTCCTCTATTGTCCCTCTTTTCCACCTTTCTTTTCCTATTTCCTCCCTCTGTTCACCTTAGTTACAAAAAGAAACCATTAATTTGAACATTCTACATATAATCCAATATACGAGCTATGAAAGGGTCTTACCAGAGTAGACACCTCTGCTTGAACTGGATTCAAATTTGCTCATCTACAAACATACAGAGTGGAGAAAAAGTAGGATTGTTCACTCCAAAGAGTAAAAATGTCTTGATCTTAAAATATGCTTTATCACCTTTCCTAGGCTATGTGGCTCTAATATTTAGCATTTAACTATGGATTTTAAAGACAGAAACCAAAATAGAGCTACCTTTGTATCTTAATTTAATTAAATATTAATATTGACATTAATATTAATGTATTCAATTGCACATGAAATTAGTGTTTGGCTAGAATTTTCAACATGTGTTTAATCTCTATAACAACCATTAGAAAAAATTTAAATTATTTAAATATATACAGTTATGTTCTCTTTTACATAACTCAACTAAAATTTGAAAAATATTTTACTGTTACAATGCTTTGAAAATATTAAAGTATAAGTGTTAGGAATATGGAAAATAAAGACATGTATTATTCCATTGCAGTTTTTTGGACCATAACTATCTAATACATTTTACTTTACATAGAGAAATTCTTTTGTATTTAGATTCTTTTCTGATGGGTAATTATTAAAAGTCACATTCTCCTTGGTGAAGTGGACTTAATTAGTCCTTTTCTTATCTCTTTTCACATGGTTTGGCCTTCACATGAAACTTCTCTAAATTGATCATTTATGAGAGCAGAAAAAAAACAGTATGTTTTTGAAAAAGTGGAAAAAGCAGTGAAAAGAAATCAGCACGGCATTTTGCATCTGCTCAGAAAAGGACTCAGTCCTTTACAGAAATACGCAAGGAACCAACTACCCTTGCATTTTCTGCACTCCCAGACCTTAAGCTCTTATAAATTTTTTTTTAAAGATTTTATTTATTTATTTGAGAGAGAGAATGAGATAGAGAGAGCATGAGAGTGGGGAGGGTCAGGGGGAGAAGCAGACTCCCTGCTGAGCAGGGAGCCCGACATGGGACTCGATCCCAGGACTCCAGGATCATGACCTGAGCCGAAGGCAGTCGCTTAACCAACTGAGCCACCCAGGTGCCCAAGCTCTTATAAATTTTAAATGAAATCTTAAGGAAAGCTCTTGGGTGGAAACGCATTTGTTTAGGTTAGTTGGAAAACTGTTTATTTCGTAGATACAAGCAGTCAGTGAGCAGATTAGATTTTTGCATCATAAAATTATTTACATCCAAACTGACAAGCTTGCACTGGAAGATTGTGCACACATCTGTTTCTTGACTGCTTGTCATGACTCTTGCTTGAAAGCTAGGATTAAGCATGTGCAGAATGTTGTGTACCATGACCTCATACACATGGAGGCTACAATGTCAACCTGAGCATCTTCTCTATGATAATTTGGGGATTCCTGTTTCTGTTCATTTCTGCAACTTGTTGCTAATTATGTGTGTGTTTTTAAATTTTTTATTTTTTTTAAGTTTTTTTTTTTTTTTTTAATTTATTTGAGAGACAGAGAAAGAACATGAGTTAGAGGAGGGGCAGAGGGATAGGGAGAAGCAGACTCCCCGCTGAGCAGGGAGCCTGACGTGGGGTTCCATCCTAGGACCCTGAGATGATGACCTGAGCCGAAGGCAGACACCTAACCAACTGAGTCACCTATGTATGTTTTTTAATGCTTTGGTATTTCCATATAAGAAAACTGGGAAAATATTTTTGGATTCATTTTCTTTGACACGGAGAAACCTCACTAAGCAGTATTTTGACCGTATATATCATGACCTTTGAAAAGACAATTTGTGGCTTCTGATTTATTACCAAGTAATAAGATGAGGTCTCTTTATAGAACATATATCATTAAGTACATTAGTAGAAATTTGTTTCACTTGTGAAAACCATTCAGCAGTATAGATTTCTCTAATATAGAGAATATATGATTTCTCTACGAACTTGAGGCTTTAAATCTCAAGGACTTCATATCAGCTGCCTAAGTTAGTCATGGAGTCAGCAAAAACAAATTAAAAGAAATAAACAATATGCTTTTTATTGGCATATTTATTTATTTATCATCATAAAAGAGAAAAAACATCTTTTTATTATTCAGGGATAGCTATATACAGTGCTTTTCTTTGTGTTCAGAAAAGAGAATAATAAAATCATCAGCCATTATATGTTTCCTGGAAGCATCTGGAAAGCTGTATTTATTCATCTGACAAATAGTTTTTGAAAGTTACAGGTGCTATTTTCAGGGCTGGTGATATACTGATGAACAGACAGGTCCTTGTTTTCATGGAGATTCTACTCCAGTGGAAGACACAAAGAAATAAAGAAGCAAGCAAACAAACAAAAAAAGCAAATAAACAAATTAATGTACCATATAATTTAGACAATGATTTTAATCAAAGATAGGCCAAAAGCATGTCATCTAAGACAAAACCTCAGTGACTGTATTTTAAGAATTTAACTAGTATCATACATTCAAAATGAAAGATTCTGAATGATGCAAGAAATTTCTATGTATATGAGCACTGGAAACATAACAGGGTAGACACCAACAATGAAAAAATTATAATGTCATGGGTAATTATTTTCTTTATATCTATAACACGACTTCTGAAAATTTCAACCTTTCAAATTACCAAAGACAGAAACATTCTCAGTAGAAACGTATTTGAGTATGACAGTCACCAAAATAACTGTATAACTCATTGTATCTCACAGTCAAATTGCAATTTTGAAGAATGATCAGACTGCGGAAGTGAGTTTCATTTAACTAGAGCCACGCTGTCTCATTTGCTGAGAAACAGCCATGTTATGCAATGGCATGCCAAGGGAATTAATAACTGATGGATGATCAGACCTGCTAAAAGTGGTGGTAATCATTTGCTACTTAAACCACCACATTTTGGCAAATAAAAAGCCTTTACTGGTGCCAAATCTGTAATTACTTTACTTAACAGTGATGACATGTGTGCCTGTTCTGCAAGATCCCATACTGATGCTTCTGTTGTTGGCTAAAAACCGCCCAGTACTTGAGATGATAACATTATTTCTGCATCTGTCTCTCTGCAGGATGGGGTTTTGAATTCTGTTTTTTCCCATTTCATCTTTTGTTTTTTTGGAAGTTAAAAGAAAGATTTAAACTTTACCTTTTTTTTTTGAAGGGCTTTGTTTGAACAATTTTACAATCTCTTAAACATAATTTTTCAAAACTGCTTGTGTCTCCATATGGCTATCCTAGACAATGACCTTGAAGTAATAGTCTATTGATATATAGATAATAATGTGTATACATATGCATATTCCTGTGACCAAGTGTTATGCAGATAGAAATCAGGGCCAAATTTCCCCTAGTGACTTCATCCGTTTCCTAGTAGTAAGACCCAATTTCAGGTTGCTAGTGTAGTACAATGAACGAACAGTGGTGCCCTAATGTGTCAAGTGAAAAGTATCCCCCTAGAATCTGAATGCCTAAATTATAGCTAGAGAGTGATTTAGGCCTGGAAGAATAAATCCAAATTTGTGGAATCTCAAGTGGAACGTTTCCACTGAAGAAGGGAAAATGCCAGGCAAATCTACTTAAAAAACATGAGAAAGGGGCACCTGGGTGGCTCAGTCAGTTGAGAGTCCAACTCTTGATTTTGGCTCAGTTCATGATCTCGGGGTGGCAAGATCCAAGTCCTCTGTTGGGCTCTGTACTGAGAGTGGAGCCTACTTAAGATTCTCTTTCACCCTCTCCCTTTGCCCCTCCCCACTTGTGTTCTTGCTCACTCTAAAAAAAAAAAAAAAAAAAAAAAAAATATTTTCCTAGAATAGAATAAAAATACTTTGTTGGATCTCAATATAGTCTCTCTCTCTCTCTCTCTCTCTCTCTCTCTCTCTCTCTATATATATATATGCCTAGATGTATAATATATATATAGTATAGTATATATATACATTTTTCCATTATTTTTATTTATTTTTCCATACTTTTTAAAATCAATGTGTGTATTTATATTTATTTTGTAAATGTATTAATTTTAGTTAAGTAGCTTTCTTAGCATTGGGCTTCGCATTTTTGTCCATTTTGACAATCTTTGCCTTTTAAAAGGGATGTTTAGGCCATTTATATTTAATTCAACAATCAGTATGATTGGATTTAAATCTAACATTTGCTATTTTTTGTATCTATCTGTTCTTTGTTTCTTGCTTAGTTTTTTACTACCTTATTTTCAAATAATTATTATTTAATGATTCATTTTATCTCTGTTATTGGATAAATACCAGTACCTCTTATGTCTGTGTGATTGTTCTAAGATTTCAACATGCATTTTTAACTCTTCACAGTTTGTCTTCAAATAATATTATATCACTTCATATATAGTGCAAGTACATAAACAGCACTACTCCTTCCCACTCTTGTTCTTCATCCTATTATTGTCATGCACTTTAATTCTACATGTTATAATACTTAATACATATTCTGTTTTTGCTTAAGTAATCAGTTATCTTTTAAAGACAGTAAACATTGAGAAATATATATTTTTTATATTTATTCAAATATTTACTGTTTTTTTTTACATTCTGTATTCCTTTTTTTTTTTTTTTTAGATTCAAATTTCCATCTGGATTATTTTCCTTCTCTTGGAAGAATTTTTTTTTAATATTTATTGTACCATATGTCTGCTACTGATTAATTTTCTTAGCTTTTTATGTCTGTTAATAATTTATTTCATCTTTATTTTTGAAGGTTACTTTCTCTAGGTATAGACTTCGGAAAAACAGTGTTTTTGTTTTGGTTTTAATTTAGCTAAATTTGATGTCCCTTATATTTAACTGTCTTGCCATTCTGGAACAACAATTATTCCCATTCTTCTATGAGTTCCAGAAATTTTTCAGCCTAGTGATTTCTGGTGATCCTTCCCCTATCCTTGGGTAGTTTCTTCTCATACATATTCTGTCAATCAAAGACATGAGAGAATCCCTGTGAGAGGGATCTTCAGAGCTCTCTGTGTGCAGCATCCTCCCATTTAGTACTTTATCACAAACTTTAGCCAGCTTGACTCCCCCAAATTATGATCTGTCTTCCTTCAACTCAGTAAGCCTTGAGCCTCTGTTTCTGTCTCCCCTTCTTGTATCATAGCCTGTAACCTGTACCAAGGCAGTAAACTTGAGAAATCATAGGTCTCGCCGTTCTGGCTTTTTTTTTTTTTTTTTTCCCTTGTCTCAGGGATGACCATCCTGCACCACCTGCTGTCCAATATTTGAAAATAGTCGCTTCATACATTTCTTGATTTTCTATTTGTTTAAGTCAGGGAAAGATTTGTTATGTTTATTTAGCCTGGTTGGAAATGTAGGTCTCAAAATCATTTCAACATTGTTCTTCTCAATGAGAAATTATCAACAATAATCATTTTATTTTTATATTTACAAGTGCTCCTAGAAGGAATTTAATTAAAAATCTGAAGGAATGGAAGAAGGATACATTTCATTTCCATGTAACTACCTTTTGTACTATTTTATTAAGATTCTTAATTTTTAAGGAATCTCTACACCCAATATGGGGCTTGAACTTACAACCTCAGGATTAAGCATTGCATGCTCTACTGACCAAGTCAGCCAGACGCCCCTACATTTTGTACTACTGATTATTTTCATGGTAGTATTTCTATGTGATACATGTAATAATTTAAAGCATTGACATTTTAAGAAATCCAATAAGTACGTATCATGTGAAATGATCTTGCTATGCTCCTCTTCTTCCCCAGATGTAATAATTTAGTGGGGATCACAATCTTTATAATGCATTTACATATATATAATTTTACTGTTGTTATTTTACATATATAAGGTCTATACATGCTGGCGTTTGTTTTCTTTTGTTTAATTTTCACCAAATTTCTTAGGGCTATTTTGAAGCTCAAACAGAGTTTGATGTTACCTTTCAGTGCTACATAATATTCCATACTGCAGATACACCATCATTTATTTAAACCTGTGTATTAGTGTTTAGGTCATTTCTGATTTTTATTATCACAAGCACTGCACAAAGGACATATTTGCAAATATCTGTGCAATATGCTAATATTCTTATAAGACAAATGTCAAGAAATGGAAATACCTTAAGGGTAAACACATATTTTAACTTTAATAAGGAATGCAAAATTTCTCTCCAAAATGCTGTACTCCAAAATGTTATGCACAACAAAGATATAAATGCATTTATTTGTTTATTTATTTTTATTTTATTTTTTTTTAAGATTTTATTTATTTATTTGACAGAGAGAGACACAGCGAGGGAGGGAACACAAGCAGGGGGAGGGGGAGAGGGAGAAGCAGGCTTCCCGCGGAGCAGGGAGCCCAATGCGGGGCTCAATCCCAGGACCCTGAGATCATGACCTGAGCTGAAGGCAGACGCCTAACGACTGAGCCACTCAGGTGCCCCTATAAATGCATTTATTTTCTCACAGTTTCACCAACAATACGTACTATCAATCACTAATATTCAGGGAAATACAGATCAAAACCACAATGGGATATTAACTTATTACCAATCAAAATGGCTAGAATCAAAAAGACAAGAAATAACAAGTGTTAGTGAAGATGTGGAGAGAAAGGAACTCTCATACACTATGGGTGGGAATGTAAATTGGTGCAGCCACTGTAGAAAACAGTATGGAGCTTCCTCAAAAAATTTAAAATAGAATTCCCATATGACCCAGTAATTCCACCAGTGGGTATTTACTCAAAGAAAATGAAAACTCTAATTCAAAAAGATATATGTAGTTCTATGCTTATTGCAACATTATTTACCATAGCCAAGATATGGAAACAACCCAAGTGTCCATCGATGGGTAAATGGATAAAAAAGATGGAGTATATATATGCAATAGAATATGACTCAGCCATAAAAAAGAATGAGATCTTGAAAAAAAAAAATGAACAAAGGGATAAAAGAAAGAGCGAGAGAGAGACAAACCAGGAGACAGATGCTTAGCGACAGAGAACAAACAGATGGTTGTCAGAGGAGAGGTGGGTAGGGGAGATGGGTGAAATAGGTGATGGGGATTAAGGAGTGCACTTGTCATGATGAGCACTGGGTGATGTATGGAATTGTTGAAATAATTATATACCTGAAATTAATATAACACTGCATGTTGGCTATATTGAAAATAATAAAATAAAATAATAAAATAAAATAATCTTGCCATTGTGACAACATGGATAGACCTAGATGGTATTACGCTGAGTGAAATAAATCAGACAGAGAAAGACAAATACCGTATGATTTCACTTATATGAGGAATCTAAAAAACAAAACAAATGAACAAACAAACAAACAAAAAACCCCAAACTCGCCCAAACTCTACAGAGAACAAACCAATGTTCCCAGATGGGGGGTGAGTGGGGGAGAAATGAAATAGATAAAGGAGATTAAGAGGTACAAACTTCCAATTATAAAATAAATACTTCACGGAGAAGTATGGCATAGGTAATATAGTCAATAATATTGTAATAACATTGAATGGTGACTATACTTACTGTGGTGAGCATTGAGTAATGTATAGAATTGCTAAATCAATATGTTGTACACCTGAAACTAACATAACATTGTACGTTAATTATACTTCAATGAAAAAGATACAAATCCACCCCTCCAAAAAATGCTTTTAATATAATGAAAATATAATGAAAAATAGTTAAAAACAGATGCGTTACTCTGGTTCCAGCAAAAGTTGAAGTGGGTGCATGCTTAAATATATAGTGCATAGTCTAGTCAATTACCCCTTTTCTTTGAACCTATGGCTCTTCACAATTTAATTCTACTAGTATTTAATCATCTGCTCTTAAGTATTTAATTCTTAAAGAGTGCTTTAATTCAACAAATGTGACTTTTAAAGAGACATCAAAGCCTGTTGTCATTTAAAGATGCTTGCACTAACTTAAGTTGTTGCTAGTCACTTACTAGTCAGATATAGTACAGTACTGGGATGGGATGAGCTACTAAGCTCTCAAGGTGAGCCTCCTCTGTGGTAGAAATGATTATTCAAAATAGAGTGGGGGGCGCCTGGGTGGCTCAGTCGTTAAGCGGCTGCCTTAGGCTTAGGTCATGATCCCAGAGTCCTGGGATCGAGCCCCCACATCAGGCTCCTTGCTTAGCGGGAAGCCTGCTTCTCCCTCTCCCACTCCCCCTGCTTGTGTTCCTGCTCTCGCTGTCTCCGTCTCTGTCAAATAAATAAATAAAATCTTAAAAAAAAAAAAAGTAGAGTGGGAAAAATGTTTCACCTCTACATATGGTGCAGAGAGTACAAAATGGTAACATGGTTGCATTTAGTTGGGGAAACTTAGACTTTAAGAAAAGGTGCCTTTTGAGATAGGGATAAGGTTTCAATAAAGGGCTTGAGCAATCAGGGGACATTTTCGAAATTTACGCAACACAAAGGCCAAATAAACAGAAATATGAAACAAGAGGCTCTATTTGGAAAACAAGGAGAGGTTTAGATTTTGGAAAAGTAGCAATCTCTTCTTTCTTTACTTCTAAAATCCCTCTTTAAAAATGCACAATTCAACATTACTTATGTAAACCAAACATGAATTCTTTCTTAATTGTTTTATAAATGAAAGTAAATGTTATCTTTCTAACCAAGTTTGAGCTCCTTAATGGATAGTCTGAATGACATTTGAAAAGTTTTCTTTTCATTCCATACTGTGTTTAATAGACTGACAAGTTAATCACAATTTCTGTGAGTGGTCAATAATAGAGATTGCTCAACGTAACCTACTTAGCCATATGACTTTTAATTGTATTTTTATTATTTGTTTCCAGATATTGTTGCATTAAAACTTGGTTCATCTTTAAATACGATATTTTGCTGGGATCTTCAGAATTTGGAAAAAGCAAAAATAAGGCATTGTGTCTTTCTCCCCCCAGAACTGTAGGGCTACTTTCTTTTGATTTTTTTTTTTTTTTTTTTTAATAGCAATACTGCCATGCTCTCTGAGACATAGAGGAAATCCTGAAGAACTTTTATAACATTCTTGTCTTTGATAACCTCCTTTCTAGTCCACAGTGAACTAAATGAGGATAAAATATCCCAGATGCAACTGCTAGAACACAGGAGATATCTGTAAAGCTCTTAAGGCATGTGAATGACCCTATGGTAAATCCCTTTAAGCTTTTCCCCAGATTCTTCTTTCTTCCTTATATACACTCCTCTGATCTTATTAGATCTAACTCATGGGCACAACATGCTCCACGTGCAGGTTATATCACTGGTTCTATCACTGAAGCAAAGAACTGAACTATTTGGGGAATTCCTCTGGTTTATTTATATGTTTGCTCTGTTTTGTTTTGTTTTGTCTTATAGCCTCAAGGCCTAAGCCTCTGGGCTTTCTCTATAGTTAAGTGTCTTCCTTTATAATCCCCTGTGCAGTTGCTTTAGGACCCAATTTAGAACTCAGGATGAAGATTGACAAAGGTTTTACCCATGTTGGGAAATTCAGTGGAGAACTGATGCAAAGAATCATATCTCTGAAATAACGCTGTAGACATTTGGCAGTGATTAATTTCACTAGCAAAGTAGCAGTTTAATTCTACCTTTTTTCTGGTCTGTGTAGACTCCCAGCCAAGTCCTGTCTTCTGTGTGTTTTGCTTCCAGTTTTAATGCCTTTTTTGAGGGAATCATAAAAAACTCCCCACCTTCTTCTACTTGGCAAAGAGCTCTCGGAACAAAAGAGCAAATAAACTACACTTGATATTTTTATTGACATGCACACGCATGCTAAACCCTGACTTACAACAGTGCATTTACACAGTTTGTGAAAAAGGTGAGTCACCTGTGTCTTCAACTGTCACCTGGAATTTATTTATTTCTCCAGCCTTGTTTCCCCATCTGGCTTATTCTGTAATGGAAAAAAAAAAACACATGTTTTAAACGGCTTAGCTAGAAGCTTTATCTATTTCAAAGTATTTATCCTTTTTCTTAGCACCTGCTATTGCTCTGTTGTTTGTGTTGCCTGGGATTTTATCAAGGGGTGTAAGACAGAAGCTTCTGTAAGATAGAGTGCATTGAAGTTTGGGCTTTTAGATCTCCGTGTACCTCAGTAATCAGATAAGATGATAGCCATTGGCAAAAGCCACTTGTAAGGAAGATAGCATTTTATTATAGATTTGTAGACGTATAATAAAATCTAGCTAGTTAAAATTTTTAAGAAACAGTAATTGCATGGTGTTAGACTTTTTAAGAGTAATAATAATAACAATAAAAAACTTAACATAATCTCAAAGAATAAAGCTAACCCTGGTGGCTTTCTTTGCAGAAAATACCTTTGACTGACAGATTTTGCGGTTGCTTTGGCTCTTTAGATCCTTTCCAAAACACTGTCTCTGTGTTAAAATAATACAATGTAGTATTGTTTAATTTTGATTTTTCTAGATTTGGTGACAGTTTTGATAATGTCATAGAACTGAATAGAGTTTGAGGAGGGAATTAATTTGGATGGGAAAAACTCTGTACTCTACTGTACAAGTAAACCAATAAGTAGTGTTGATAAATAAAACAATAAATATAGAAATACAAAGAAATAAGTATAAAATTAAAAAAAAATAACTACTACCAATTAGATTAATTTATTTAATACCTACTATTTTCCAGGCCACAATTATAGATTCTGAAGATACAGAGTGGGATAAGAGATATTTCCTGCTCTCATGAAGTTAATATCTTGGTTAAAGGAGTGAAACACTAAAAACAAAAACAAAAACTCCTGTTCCATACACATATATAAAGTGGCAGCTAGAGACAAGTGATAGATAAGGAGAGAAAAAGCAGGATGCAGGGGATGGAGGCTTCGAGGGGCAGTAAGCAAGGTTAATCAGACAGATCAGAGGACTTAGAGAGGAGAAGGAATTTCAGCAGCCATCCAGTGAAGGGAGTAAGAAAGCAATCTTAATACTCAGGGGAAGAACTTCCCATGCAGAGACATCAGCAAGTGCGGGTGCCCTGGGAGAAAGATATGCCTGAGATGGGGTGAGGAACAGCCAGAGGACAGGGAAGACTGGAGCACCATGAGCCATGAGCTTTCGTGATAGAGAAGAGGAACCAGGGCCACTCATTGAGGGGCCCTTCGGTCCACAGATAGGACCTTTGGATTCATTGTTAGTGCACAGCTGAGAGCAGGACAGTGAGGAGACTTATTAGGTTTTTTTGTTTGTTTGTTTTTTTAAGATTTTTATTTATTTATTTGTCAGAGAGAGCACAAGCAGGGGGAGCAGCAGAGGGAGAGGGAGAAGCAGGCTCCTCACTGAGTAAGGAGCCTGATGTGGGACTTGATCCCAGGACCCTGGGATCATGACCTGAGCCGAAGGCAGACTCTTAACAACTGAGCCACCCAGGCGTCCCAAGATTTATTTGGTTTTAAAAGAATATAAAAGATATGCTTGTGAGGATATACCCTTATGCACAGGAGACAGGAATAGGAGCAGGCAATCTACTATGAAGCTATGTCCTTGCAGTCCAGACATGGGTGACCTTGGATGTATTTGCCAGGATGATCCTGGATCACTACAGGGCCCATGTTTCTAAGGCTTAGAGTCTGGGGCCACACCCTACGATAAAACACATTAAATTGCCAGAACTGAAAAGATGACTTACTTGTTAAATAGGACTTCTTAATGTGTGTGTGTGTGTGTATTTACATATTAAAATAGCTGTTGTGCCAGGACACCTGGATGGCTCAGTTGGTTAAGCAGCCAACTCTTGATTTCAGCTGAGGTCATGATTCTGATCAGGGTCATGCTTAAGATTCTCTCTTCCTCTCCCTCCTGTCCCTCTCCTTAACCCTACTTACATGCATGCTCTCTCTTTCTAAAAAAATAAAATAAAATAAAATAAAATAAAATAAAATAAAATAAAATAAAATAAA
>NW_023270709.1:11437731-11444173 GCF_011800145.1 Mirounga leonina
AAATAAAATAAAATAAAATAAAATAAAATAAAATAAAATAAAATAAATAATAGCTGTTGTGCTTGAACAAAATGCTGAACTAATAAATAATACAAATGTTTTCTAAATCACACACACATTAGTAATTCTGCAGTGAAACATATACCTGTTTTTATCCAGTGGGATAAAAAAGGAACATGAATGGTTTCATGTTAGTTTAGGTCAAGTGTTCCCACTAAATGAGTAACAACAATACTTTGGATTTCCAGAGATCTTTGGACTTTAAGATTTCAGATCTGTCACTATGGATCTGTACAATAACTGTTATATCTATTTACTAGAGTCGCTGCAAATATTGTTCAAAAATCACCAACACTATACAAAGATAAGGGAGCCTTTGTTCAGAAAGGATTATCTGAATACCCATATTCCAACTGATGAAAAGAGGAATCAAAATTAAGAAAATAAAACAAATGAATATATCGATAAAAAGGAACTCTGAGATCCTCCCTTACTCATGTGGCCCCTGAAGAACAGCAGAATGTGCCACCTCGAAATATGCCACTTAGGTACAATTTGAGCTGTAGGCACTTGAAACATAGCAAACACAGGGAGAGAATTTCTCTGAACTCCCCATATCTGCCTAAAGACAGACCCTCCAAATGGAACTCAATTGTCCTAAGAGCCCTCCCTGGGAGTTCCATCAACCAAGAAAGATTGACTCTGGTCACAAGAGAGGAGACGAGAAGTCCATACCACACCCAGAAATATTTGTTACAAACTATCATACTTCCCACCTATTCTTCTAAGACCCCACTCATCTTTCCTAAAAATCATTCCTTCTCCCCTAAGGGGCCTGCACCTTCTCTCCCTTTTCCCTAGTAGGATTGTGTTTAATCTTGAATTCTAAAGCCATTTTGAGTAACCCATTTCTCCCTGGATATCCCCCATGTATGCATGAGGTACATATGTTAATACATATATACATATTATACAGATAATCTGTCTTTTAGTATAGGGATCTCAGCTAAGAACCCAGGAAGGTAGAGGAAAAATAATTTTTCCTCCCCTACAACTTCCAAACTTAGAAATTCAATTAGATTATTGTTGCCAGTGTATTCTTTTTTTTTTTTTTTTTAAGATTTTATTTATTTATTTGACAGAGAGAGACACAGCGAGGGAGGGAACACAAGCAGGGGGAGTGGGAGAGGGAGAAGCAGGCTCCCCGCAGAGCAGGGAGCCCGATGCGGGACTCGATCCCAGGACCCCGGGATCATGACCTGAGCCGAAGGCAGTCGCTTAACCAACTGAGCCACCCAGGCGCCCTGTTGCCAGTGTATTCTGAAGTCCAGAGATGAAGCTTAGGTTTTCAGACTTTTCTTTTCCTTTCCTAGTACCAGGAATTGAGGTTCTTAGGCCGTGTCCTTCATTCCACAACTCAGACTAAATCCCATGTTTGGTAACCAATTCATGAAGGATTTCAGAAAGTGGATGAAACCATAGGTTTGAGTCAATGAGGGAGAGATATTTGGCGGTATAAAGGCCTTCCGGGAATCCCTTAAGTTGTACATTCAGTAGGTTCCTATTTTACGTGCAGGACAGGGAACATGGCAGGGGACAATTTGGCATCATCTCTGAAAAGTATGGCCTGCACAGAGCTCCTGGAGGGGAGCCAGGCTGGTTGATTCCCCCGTCCTCCCACCTTTACAGCTGTGGTTGTAAAAGAAGCTATATAAACTTCTGGGGCAAGAAGGTGCCACTCATCCCCCCAAACAGACATTTGAATGTTGGCTCCTGATGGCTGGAAGTCCCGAAATTAGGAGGTAAGAATGGGCAGACTGTTTAAATAAAACTATACCTACTTACCAGTCAATTTTGTTCACAAAATATAACCAAACCAATAAAAGGAAACCAAGCCAAATAAAATATCTGCTTTGAACATATAGAAGGTAAATATAGCTTTTGGTTGGACTTTTAAACTGCCATTCAGTCATGTAGGTATCCTGTAGTCAGAGCAGCTTAAAATCCTATTTTTCACCTCCTTTGAAATTTCATCCAGTGACTTACCAGTTCAAAGTCAATAATCTATATGACCAATGCTCATTTTTAGCATATGTCTTAGCATTGTTAATCTTATTATACATGATTCAAACTTTCCTGATGGAAATACACTTATATAAACTTAATTGAATGATTATTTTAAAAAAACTGTCTTTAAAAATGTAACCTTCCAAAATAACTCCATAAGCACTCCCTTCTTGGTCTGGAATAAACTATGGCTAATGTTTACTGACTGTTTCTGTATCCATCTATGTGTCATTGGTGTGGAAAAAAATACACAGTCATCATCCAGAATAGAAACATATATATTCCAATTCCATATTGCTCTGTTTTCTCTCTGTTCGTTGTAGACAAACAACAACAACATAACTGGGTAGTAGTGCTATATTAATTTTCCAGAATCACCATGGTGAATTTATGCTAGAAACACATTCCTCTAAGAAGTAAGAAGATCAAATTCTTTTATTTTTTAAACATTTATTTATTTATTTTAGAGAGTGGGTGGGGAGGGAGGGAGCAGGGGAAAGGCAGAGAAGGAGAGAAAGTCTCAAGCAGACTCCACACAGAGGAGCGTGGACCAGGATGTGGGGCTCGATCCCAGGACCTTGAGATCATGACCTGAGCTGAAACCAAGAGTTGGATGCTCAACCGACTGAGCCACGCAGGCGCCCTGAAGATCAAATTCTTTTAGAAGGAAGTAGGGAATAGTAAAATATATGCAATTGTAAAATTACCTGGCATGTCATTTTACATGTAAATAGAGCAGAGAACTACAGACAGGGAAAAGGAAAGAGATAAAAGGAAATCATTACTCAAGTTAAAATACGATTTTCATCTTCATCCTCTAGACAATGCAAAGTAAGATTTTAAGCTTGTGGGACTTGTGTCTTTTTGCAACATTTACTGAAATCCATCCAAAGAATTGATGCAGCCCCGAAGCCTTCTTTGGATATATCATCCAGTTAGAGTAGAAAGGATTTCATTCTCTAGGTACAAATATAACTATAATTATAACATATCATTAATGAGAAACTAGTTTTCTACAAATCATATTGACATAAGTTTACTCTATGTTGCTTGAAACATGGTAGTTTGTAGTCATCGTTTCACATATATAATCCCCTTATATGACTTGGAGCACTTTCCTGTTTTGTAATAGAATTAACAGGGTACTTATCCAAATTTTACCAAAAATGAGACCTATGACATACATTACAAGCAATTTTTCTAAGTTTGAAAACAATTTCCCATCGTTAGAGTTGTTAACTGTATTGATTTGCTAGAACTGTCGTAACAATCACCACAGACTGGGTGGTTTAAAAAATAGAAATTTGTTTTCTTGCAGTTCTGGAGGCTAAAAGTCCCAGATCGAGGTGTCAGTGTTGGTTTCTTTTGAGGCCTCTGTCCTAGGTTGATAGATGGCTGTCTTCTCCCTGTGTCCTCACATGGTCTTCCCTCTTTGCGTGTCTGTGCCCTACTGTGTCCTCATCTTCCCTTTTTATAAAGACATCAGTCATATTGTATTAGGGCCCACCCTAAATGACCTCATTTAACCTTAATTAGTTCTTTAAAGTCCCAGTACTTTCACATTCTGAGGTATATGAATTGGGCGGTGGGGGAGACACAATTCAGCCCATAACACTGGCTGAAATAAATATGCTTGAAAAGCAAAGAATGACCCAATCTTTGTGAATTTTTCACCTACGTTATTTTATTTTTTTAAAGATTTTATTTATTTGACAGAGAGAGATAGCGAGAGCAGGAACACAAGCAGGGGGAGTGGGAGAGGGAGAAGCAGGCTTCCCGCCGAGCAGGGAGCCTGATGTGGGACTCGATCCCGGGACCCCGGGATCATGACCTGAGCCGAAGGCAGACGCTTAACGACTGAGCCACCCAGGCGCCCCCCCTTTTTTTTTTTTTAAAGATTTTATTTATTTGACAGAGAGAGATAGTGAGAGCAGGAACACAAGCAGGGGGAGTGGGAGAGGAAGAGACCTACGTTATTTTTTTTTTAAAGATTTATTTACTTAATGAGGAGGGGGCAGAGGGTCAAGGAGAGAAAGAATCTCAAGCAGACTCCCCACTGAACACCAAACCTGTCAAGGGGCTCCATCCCATGACCCTGAGATCATGACCTGAGCTGAAATCAAGAGTCCGATGCCCAGACTGAGCCAACCACGTGCCCCTCACCTGAGTTTTCTAAACACATTGCTGTGAGTTTATGTGAGCACGGAGTCCTTGTGTGTGTCAGTGTGTCTGTTTTATTAGCCTAAGTTAAAAAGCTTTAGCAAATGGGGCGCCTGGGTGGCTCAGTTGGTTAAGCGAATGCCTTCGGCTCAGGTCATGATCCTGGAGTCCCTGGATCGAGTCCCACATCGGGCTCCCTGCTCAGCAGGGAGTCTGCTTCTCCCTCTGACCCTCCTCCCTCTCATGCTCTCTGTCTCTCATTCTCTCTGTCTCAAATAAATAAATTTAAAAAATCTTAAAAAAAAAAAAAAAAGCTTTAGCAAAGAATGGGTACAACAGAATTATATGTGGGCTGTTAATGCTTTTGAAAGACAGAGAGTTGAAGAGTGAGCTTTGACTATATCTTAGCATTTTTAATGCTGAGCCTCCCTTGCGATTAAAATATGGTGAGAAGCACAGAAGTGTGAACAGAGTAGAAGGCATGGCCTTACCCTTTCTGTTTCACATCAGATATTACCATAATGGAGTGAGAATCAATATAACCAAAGTTACCATTTTTACCTAAAGAAATGAAGCCCGAGAGAGGGCAAAGATATTGTTACTATAGTTAGCAGCAGAATCAAAACCAGACTCTAAATCCCAGGAAAACTATACATCTTTCTCTTACTTTATGTTCTTTGCATTGAATAGTTGCAAACTCTTCATTTCTTTAATGCTTTCAATCCTTGGCTATCAAAATCCATTTGCAGTAAACACCTATTGTTTTATTGTTACTTGGCATCCCTTCCTCTTCATGTGATATCAGACCTTTCTTTGGCTTGAGAAATTTCCTCTCCTCAACTGGCGGGAGGTGGGGCTCAGGGGTGTCAACCCAGGTGTCAGTCTGTAGTCCTCACCACAGAGATGGCCACATTACCTAGGATTCTTCATCAAAAATCCTTGAGCGAATTGACATTGAAGCTAGCAGAGAGAGATTCCCTTCTTTTGGAGATTATGGCCCTTGAGGAGCATGTAAGCCTTGGGACTACAGGAAAGAGACCATGATTGAAACACAGGAAAGAAAAGCTGAATGAGCTGCAGAGAGGTAAGAAAAGAAGGGAGACGAAGAGAGAGAGGGGTCGGGGGCAGGGGGCTGGTGAGACAGGAAATAAACAACCCACCATGCTCTTTGAGCCTGGATCCCGCAGGGCCTAGGAGATATGCTGCATCTGTAGTTTTTAGTTAGTGAAGCGATGCATTCTTTCTTTTTTTTTTTTTTTTCCTTTAAGGTAGAGTTTGCGTTAGTTTTCTGCCACTTGCAAAAGAAAACAAACTATCACCCTACAGAGAAAAATTCTAGTCTGGGATAAAGGAAGTCAATTGCAGCCACTTACTGTGAGGTCTGGCACATGCCTCATGGATGTAGTCAGTGTCTCTAGACTCTGAATCCCGGTCCTTGAATGGATAAAAAGAGTTCTAAAGGGCAAGAAAGGGTGATAAATGACTGAGTACGTATAGAATGGAGCCATTGAGATGATTGCCCAGCACAGATGCAGTAGGACGCTTCTCTAAATATATAATTAGAACTCACAGTGTGTCTATTGCCCAGTTTCCCTGAGGATTATTATTTTATGTCTGTTTTCATTAGGGTTATTGTGGATAACTTAACTTCAATCAACACTTAATACTTTCTTGGGATGGAAAAAAAGAACAGGTTTGCCTTTCTAACATATGTTGTAATTTCAAAGTATATTTTTTTAGAGATTTTATTTATTTGAGAGAGAGAGAGAGAGAGAGAGATTGAGAGAACGCATGGGGGGAGGGACAGAGGGAGAAGCAGACTCCCTGAAGAGTAGGGAGAATGACTTGGGACTCCTTCCCAGGACCCTGGGATCATGACCTGAGCTGCAGGTAGAAGCTTAACTGACTGAGCTACCCAGGTGCCCTCAAAGCATATTTAAGGAGATTACAGACTTCTGGCATTTGTGCCCTCAGTGATGTGTTCTATTTATATTTAAAGGTATCTAATAGAAATACATGTCTGAGTAGCTCAGATTCAAATCTGATATATTTTACCCCCCTTCCCATACCCCACTCCAATCAAAATTCCAGAATTAGGAGGTATTGTACACATGGAATAAAAGTTACTATGTGTTCCTATAGGTTACCATACATCTATATTTCTGGGCTTATTCTTATGGTATAAATCAAAATTCCAGAATTAGGAGGTATTGTA
>NW_023270709.1:11444183-11489208 GCF_011800145.1 Mirounga leonina
TTATTCTTATGGTATAAATCAAAATTCCAGAATTAGGAGGTATTGTACACATGGAATAAAAGTTACTATGTGTTCCTATAGGTTACCATACATCTATATTTCTGGGCTTATTCTTATGGTATAAATCAAGTATGGCAAAGCCAAGATACCTGACTGTAGTGCGGAAGATAAGGGATACACTTCAGGGCCAGGGTTTACTCTGGGTAGTTGAAAGGCTCAACATCCATCTCATGGTCTGGAAGGAATCACATGTAGAATACAAGACCCCATGGCCAACATTTTACATAGTGAGGAAATCTGCTAATAGTTAAGTTGTGACTAGTCAAACAGCATTTTCTTCTCCAGCTAAGGAAACCACATACAAGGTTTCATTTACATGAAATGAGTTGGTTCTTGATATACTTATTTTAGTTATAGATTCAAAATTCCTTCTTTCAGCATTTATTATGTTGATCACAGCAAGTCTGATTCTTTTGCCATGGCTCCTCTACGATCTGCCCATTCTAACTCCAGTTTTATGGAAATGTGCTCAGAAACTTCTCTGAGGGGTCTGGGAAATCCTATCAGACATGTACAAAACAGAAACTGTTGAAGCTAAATTCAGATTAATTTATCTATAAAAGGTCATTTTGTTTTGGTTATGGTAAATCTTATCTAGTGTTGTTTTTTAAAAATAGTCATAAGATATTTTTGGTCATATAAAATATGTTAGTTATGGTACCCACAACAGAAAAAAAAATATATGTGTGTGCTTACACGTGTGTATGCTGTATTTTGGAGAATATAGAGTAACATAATATATGTCAGTTCAGCAGTTCAGCTAATATGTGATGATCTCAGTCCTCAACAAAAATAGTGCCCACATCAGTAGATGACTTCCCAGGTCACTGAGGTATAATTACCCTGAACATGGGAGGTGACAGAAGGTGACAGAGTGTGACATTCAAGGAATGTCTATAGATATAATCACCAGCATTCATAAGGGAAAAAAAAAGATAAGTGAAATTTCCCCCTTTGTATTTTTGAGCATTAAGGGCAAAGTGCTTGTTTTCCCCTTGACTAATGTCCCATATGCTTTGCGGGAAGCTACTTAAAGAAGAAAATAATCCAAGGTCAGATGAAAAACAAGTTAACAAAATAAAAAATGTCCAGAGTGCCAAAATGATGTGTTTATTGACAAAGAAAGTAGTCACCTTAAACAGAAGACTATTATTAGATAAAAGACTGTCTGGAATTGAGAGATTGAGGATTGAAAGTCTGGTTGATTTCTTTCTTTTAGGTGAGGTAAGCAATAGTTCCATATTATGTGGCTTAAAATTTTGCCTTGAGAAAATCTGAAAAATGACAAATTTTCCTGTAAGTACTGTACCCATTTCACAAATTTTCTTAGTGATTATTAAACAACTATGAGTCTCTAGTTTTTCTATTTTAAAGATAAGCTGAATTCCAGCACATTTGCTTAATAAAAGATCATATAATCAACAGGATGATTTTTATGCCTTCACATTGCTCCCTAAGGACAGCACTTACCCTAAGAACTATTTTGCCTGATGACAAGTATAAGTTGTACTTACTTTGATAGTGTCCAATACATTGCTTTGCCTAATTTGAATCTATCTACTAAATGGTTTAATTAATTTTGCATTGTGCTTACTAACTAGTTTTAATTAGCAGTTAAGTCAGTTCAGTTAACGAAAAAAATGTAGGTGTTTACGTGAATGCAAATCACAATGAGTTCTCAGGGCTCAATTCAAAAACTGGTTCCATGTCATTGATGTTGGATTTCTTTAGGATTTGCTTTAAAAAAAAAAAAAAAAAAAAAAAAAAGCATTCTGTATCTATAGTTTTTCACTTAATAAATTATAAAAGTTTATGATTTACTATCTGGTCTACCCCTCCTGAACTACCTTAAATTCTATAGTGAAGAAGATTGTGTGCCCAGAAGAAAGGTAAAGATGTCCCAGAGAGGTGTCCTCTGTGCTTTAATGAAGACCCTTCTCATATGTGAGTTCTGGGAATGGCTCTTGCAGTTCTGGCTGTAGTTGGATTTTCCTTGGTAAGTTCCCTAGGGCAACCACAATTTAGAGGTGCCATAAATTTCTCCAGGCATGGTTAGATGGTGACACAACAGAAAACATAATCTTTTTATGGTTCTTTGGTAAATTGACGTTCAAGGAAAAAAAAAAGAGAGAGATGCTTTAATTTTTTAAATCCTGTTTCATTTCTACAATCAGTAAATTTTTCAACCACTGGTTTGGCTTCCATATAAGAAAATAGTGAACCAAAAACAAGAGTGTTTAAGAAACAAAAACAAAAAACAAACTTTAATTATTTCTAATTTATAAAAAAAATAATTATTTTATAATTCCTGGATTTTTTGATTCATTTTAGAGGTGGTTTGCCAAAAAAAAAAAAAAAAAGTGCTTTCAGAAGGGGGAAGAAAACATTAAGGAAGAAAAGCCTTTACATTTATTTGAATTGAAGTTCAAGGTATCTCTTCAATTTTAGAAAAGCCAGGATTGCAGGTATTTATACCTATATAAGGGAAATGGAAAGTGGATTCAGTATATGGACAGCTTAAAGACTGTATATTAGAAATGTGAATGGTAAGATCCTAAAAAATATATTTTCCTCAAAGGTAACCTTCAGTGTTTTCATTGTTTGGGTGATGACTTTGGTTCTTTAATCAATTTATGTGTGTTGATAAATCACTGTTTAAGAGGTATGTTAAGTAGCAACACATTTCTCAGTAATCTCCAGCAACTAGCTTCTCCTCAGAATGCAGGATAGTTGGGATTGCTTCTTAGGTTTAAAGAATCCCGTATAAGGAGAAGGCAGTGCCTAAGAAAGATGCATATATTTATTCGAACAAAAACCTTTTTCTATGCTATATATGTTAATATCTTTCTCAATATAAATTGAGAAATGGAGTATTACATAGTACAGTTGGGTTATTGCTTCTTACTAGAGAACAATTTCAGAACAATTAATAAATCTTAGAAACACAATCAATGTTGGGATTAATTTTGATAATGAAACAAGTGGGACCTGGAAACTAGGGCAGGAAAAAAATCCACTAATGATCCTGATGATGGTTAGTTATGGATCTAGTTGGAGGTCTAGGAAAACTTAAAAACATGTTTCATATACAACAGCCAGAGAGAAAGTTAAACTATTTTTGCTGGAGAGAAAGTGATACATCAATACATGCTCTAGTGTGTAGAAAATTCTGTTTGGCAATGGATTATCATGATGTCCAAGACAGAGGCTGCAAATTTATGCCACAAGATTCTGCTTAGTCCCCTTCTCCGTCTATTTAATTGTACTATTCTGAATTCTGGAATCTCCCAAGGAATACTTGGATGTTGATTTATTATGCAATTATTTATTTTATTTTTTCACAAAATAACTCCTAATTTCCCAAAATAGATGTTAAAAAAGTTAAACTTTTATAAATAGCATGAGATATCTTTATCATTTTGAGGGTATTATAAATAAATGCTAGAGTATATTACAAACCAACACTCAGTGTATATAGGTCAAAAAAGATTATGACTATTAGGAGTATGTCTTCAATGAAATAACTTTTACAATGTTTAAAAGCAATAATAGTAATTTCAATGATGGTCAATAATTAAGAGTTTGTAATTCAACAATGACTTTACCAAGGCAAAGCAAAAATTTCATATGTATACTTTTACAGTTTAGTGAAATAGTTATTACGTATATTCCACAGAAAATGAAAATATATTAGAAAATGAAGCAAAAATACCTACTATTATCATGCCTCACCTGTTAACTAGTTTCCTCTTCAAAAGTAAAATTATAGGGGCACCTGGGTGGCTCAGTTGGTTAAGCGTCTGCCTTTGGTTCAGGTCATGATCCTGGGGTTCTGGGGTGGAACCCTGCCCTGGTGGGGCTCTGTGCTCAGCAGGGAGTCTGCTTCTCCCTCTCCCTCTGCTCCTCCCCCTCCCTCTGCCTCTCCCCCTTCCCCTGCTGCTGCTCTCTCTCCCTCAAATAAATAAATAAAATCTTTAAAAGAAGTAAAATTATAAAGTGATTTTTATGCATGTATATGTATAAATTCATAAAGTTATGTATATTCTTTTCCAATTAATTTTGATTAAAACTTTTCTAGTGTATGTATAGGAAAATATATCAAAATAGTAGTAAACTCAATCTGAGAACATACTGTGTAAATTTTCAATATTTTGAAGTTTATTAAGATGTAATTTAAAGCTCAATATGTGGTCTGTCATGGTGAATGTTTTCTATGTAGAACTGAAATTTTTATTCTGCCGTTGTTGGGTGTGGGGTTCTATAAATGCCAATTAAATCAAGGTGGTTCAAGTTTTGTTCAAATCTATATTATCACTGATTTTATCTCTAGTTATTCTGTTACTGAGATGAAGTGTTAAAAACATCAACTATAATGGTGGACTTGTTCACTTAGTTCTTTACTTCTATTAATTTTTACTTTGTATGTGCTTTTCAAAAAAAAATTTTTTTTTAATTTAAATAGGCTCCATACCCAGCATGGAGTCCAATGCAGAGCTTGAACTCATAACCCTGAGGTTAGGACCTGAGCTGAAGTCAAGAGTCAGATGCTTAACCAACTGAGTCACCCAGGTTGCCCCTGTGCTTTTTAAAATTTTTGATTCTGAAATACATACAGATTCACATGAGGATGCTAGCATAGAACAGAGTGATCCCTGTGCCCTTCACTCAGCTTTCCCCAATGGTTACATTGGTTTTTATCTAGAAATTATCACTAATAGCAACTTATTAGGTAATTGCTGAGCCAACTAGATATAAGGTTCATTATGCAAATGTCCACTTATGGACATTTTACCCAAACACATTTTAATCCCAATATAAGTATCAAACAGAATGTATTCCAAACTAAACATGTTCAAATAAACAAGTAATTATAAGTAGTACTTTATTTCTCACAAATGAGAATACTTTTTCTTTTTCTTAAATTTATAGCTTTATTGAGATATAATTCTCATCATATAAAATTCACCTATTTAATGTGGTTTTTAACATACTCAGAGTTGTGTGACCATCAGTGCAACTAATTTTAGACCATTTCATCACACTCAAAAAAAAATGTATTTATTGGTAATTATTTCCCTTTCCCACTTAACCCTAGGCAACCACTAATCTAATTTCTGTGTCTATAAATTTACCTGTTCCAGACATTCATGTACATGGAAACATTCAATATACGGTCTTCTGTTCAAATAGGATAATGTTTGCAAGATTCATCCATGTTGTAGCATTTATCATTACTTCATCCCTTTTTATTGCTAAATACCCTTCCATTTTATGGATAAATCACATTGTTCATCCATTCATCAATTGACTGGTGTTTAGGTTGTTTCTACTCTTTGACTATTGAGAATGATGTTGCTATGAACATTCATGCATGAGTTTTTGTGTGGAAATATGTTTTCATTTTGTTGGGTATACAACTAGAGTTTATATGGAAACTCTATGTACCATATTGAGGGACTGCCAACCTAATTTCTGAAGTGGCTGCACCATTTCAGAGTTTTGTTAATAATGTATGAGAGTTCCAATTTCTCCACAACCTCAACACTTATTATTTTCTGAGTTTTTAATGTAGCCATCGTAGTGAGTGTGAAGTGATATCTCATTGTGATTTTGATTTGTGTTCCCCTAATGACTATGATATTGAGCATCTTTTCATGTGCTTTTTGGCCATTTCTATAATTTCTCTTTAGAAATATCTACCCAAATTATTTGTCACTTCTTAATGAGCTTATTTTTTTATTGTTTTATTGTAAGGGCTATTTATTTTCTTGACAAAAATGCTTTGCCATTTATATGATTAACAAATATATCCTCTTATTATGTGAGTTATCTTTTTATTTTTGTGGTGCCATTTGAAGAACAAACATTTTTAATTTGGATGAGGTCCCATTTATCTATTTTTTCTTCTTATGTTTTTGGTGTCATATCTAAGAAATCATGATCCGAGGTCAGGAAGATTTAGGCAATTTGTTGAAAAAATTATTCTTTCTTTCTCCCATTGAATTGTACTGACACCCTATTAAAAATGAGTTGATCCAAATTCTCTCTTCCATTGACTCATAAGTCTATCCTTAAGCTACTTCTATACTGGCTTTTAGTGTGATTTTGTAAGAAGTTGGGAAATAAGAGTTTTCCAACTTTCTTTTTCTATTTTAAGGTTGTTTAGTTATTTTGGGTACCTTGAATTTCCATATGAATTTTAGCATCAGCTGTCAATTTTTGCAAAAAAGCCAGCTGTGATTTTGGTAAGAATTGCATCATCTATAGCTTTAGTTTTTCTTTACAATGAAAGCTATAAGATAGTGATGAAAGAAATTGAAGAAGACACAAATGTACAGAAAGATATCTATGTTGTTGATTAGGAGAATTAATCTTGTTAAAATATCCATACTACTTAAAACTATAGATTCAATGCAATCCTTATCAAAATTCAAGTGAGATTTTTCACAAAAATAGAGCAAACAATCCTAAAATTCATATGGAACCACAAAAGACCCTGAGTAGTCAAAGCAATCTTGAGAAAGAAGAAAGCTGGCATCACACTGTCTATTTTCAAACTCTATCATAAAGCTATGGTAATCAATACAACTATAGTATTGGCATAAAAACCAGACACACAGATCAATAGAACAGAACAGAAAGCCCAGAAATAAACCTATAAATATATGGGCAATCAATTTACAATAGAGGAGCCAAGAATACACAATGGTGAAAGTATAGTTTCTTTCATAAATAGTGTTGGGAAAACCCACAGCCATATGCAAATGAATAACGTTGGACCCATTTCTTACACGATATGGAAAAATCAACTCACAATGGATTAAAGACTCAATCCTCCAACTGTAAAAATTCTAAAAGACAACATAAGGAAAAAGGTCCTTGAAATCAGTCTTGGCAATGATTTTTTGGATATGACACAAAAAGCACAAGCAACAAAATAAAAAATAAATAAGTGGGACTATACATTAAACTAAAAACTGCACAGCAAAATAAATTGTCAAAAAATAAGCAGGCAAACTATAGAACTGGAAAAAAACTTTTCACCATGCATCTAATAAGGGGTTAATATCTGAACTATATAAGGAACACATACAGTTCAATAGCTAAAAACCAAATAATACAATTAACAAATGAGAAAGGACCCGAATAGACATTTTTCCACATAAGATATTCAAATGGTCAACAGATACATGAAAGGCACTCAAATTACTAATCATAAGGAAAATGTGAAAATCAAAAGCACAATGAGATATCACCTCACACCTGTTATAATGACTACTATCAAAAAGTCAATATATATACATATCAAGATCCATAGAAAAGATATATAGATATACATATATCTCCATAGAAAAGAAGAAAATCTTGCCATTCCCAAGAACATGGATGGATCTTGAAGGCATTATGCTAAGTGAAATAAATCAGACAGGGAAAGACAAATACTGTATGGTCTCACTTATATGTGAAATCTAAAAAACTAAACTTAAAGAAACAGAAAACAGATTGATGGTTTTGGTGGTTGCCAAAGATGTGGTGTGGGGGGAGAAAATGGGTGAGTGGTTTGAAGGTAAAAACTTCTAGTTTAAAGTTAAGTAAGTTCTGGGATGTGATGTATAATATGGTGACTATAATTAACAATAGGTGTTGTATATTTGAAAGTTAATAAGCTAGTAGATCTTAAAAGTTCTCATCACAAGAAAAAATATGTGTGAGGGGATGGACATTAATGTATTATGGCAATCATTTTGCAATATATACATATATCAAATCATATTTTCACCTTAAGCTTATACACTGTATATATAAATTATATCTCAATAAAACTAGACAAAATTAAAAATAAAACTATGATCCACTTTTAAGTATGATCCGTTGAGTCACTTTTTGTAACAGGTATGAAGATTAGTTGAGACTTAAATTTATTCCTATGGATGTCCAATTACTCTAGTACCCTTTGTTGAAAGGGCAATCTTTTCACCACTAAATTGGTTTTTCTTTTTAAAATATCAATTGGTCATATTTGTGTGGGTCTATTTCTGGATAGTTTATTTTGTCCTATTATTTTGTGCATCTGCCTCTCGTTAATACCACAGAAACAGATAGATATAGAATGTCTTAGAATCATAGTAATTCCTCCCAATATTTTCTTCTTTTTTAGAAATATTTGCCTTCTTCAATTCCTTTATCTTTTCATATAAATTTCAGCATACTTTTCTCTATTTATACCAAAATCTTTCTGGGATTTTGAAGGAAATTGTATTCAACTTGTGTATCAATTTCAGAGAATTGACAGCTTTGCTATATTGAGTCTTGTAATCCATCATTACATATGTCTCCCAATTCTTTTAAACTTTGATTTATCAGTATTGTGTAGTTTACAGCATATAAGATCTGTGCTTGTTCTATTTAATTTACACCTACTTCCAGTAGTATGTTGAATAGCAGTGATGAGAGTAGACACCCTTCCTCGTTCCCAGTCTTACGGGAAAAGCATTTAAGAATTCACCTTTAAATACAGATTTTTTTTGTAGATATTCTTTATCAAATTGAAAAGTTCTATTCCTGGTTTTTTCGAGAGCTTTTATCCATAAATGTTGAAGTGTATTAATTTTTTTCTGTTCAAGTTATTATAATCATATAAATCCACTTTGTCTAACATGTATTTTAAATCCAATGTTTCCTAACTGATTTTTTGTTTGGATAATTTATCCATTGTTGAAAATGGGGCATCAAAGTCCTCTACTACAATTATTTTACTGCTGTCTATTTCAGGTCTATTAATATTTGCTTTATATAATTAGATGATCCTATGTTGAATACATAAATATTTACAATGTTATATCTTCTTGGTGTATTGACTCCTTTATCATTATATAATGACCTTTGTCTTTCATTACAGTCTTTGGCTTAGGTGCATTTTGTCTGAAATAAGTTTAGCTACCCCTACTTTCTTTTAGTTCCCATTATCATGGAATATCTTTTTCTATCCCTTTACTTTCAGTCTGTGTGTGTCCATAAAGCGGAAGTGAGTCTCTTGTAAGCAGCATATCATTGGGTCTTTGGGTTTTTGTTTGTTTCTTTGTTTTAATCCATGCAGCCATTCTCTCTTTTGGTTGAAAGTTTCAGTCCATTTACATTTAAAGTAATTATTTATAGATATGGACGTTTGACATTTTCTTAGTTGTTTTCTGGCTATTTTGTAATTCCTTTGTTTCTTTTTCTCTTGCTCTCTTCCTTTGTGATGATTTTCTGTAGTGATATGCTTAAATTCCTTTCTTGTTTTCTTTTGGGCATCTAATATAGGTTTTTGCTTTGCTGTTTGCTTTACAGTTACCATGAGGCTTACAGAAAATATCCTAAGAAGTCTATTTTAAACTAATAACAGACCTCAAACACAGACTAAGGATCTACATTTTTATTCTGCCCCAGCCCCACATATTTTATATCTTTATGTAATAATTTTCATCCTTTTACCTTGTGAATAGAATAACAAATTATTTTAGTTATAGTTATTTTTAATACTTTGTATTTTATCCTTCACACTAGAGTTATAATTTTGCCAAATTTGAAAAAGTTTCAGCCTTATTTATTGGAATACATTTTCAGTCGCACTCATTTGCTTCTTCTTATGGAAATTCAATAACACAGTTGTTAGGTCTTTTTATTATAGTCACACATCTCCCTGATATTCTGTTAATTTTTTTTTTCAGACTATTTCCTCTCTCTTGTCTAGATTGAATAATTTTTATTGTTCCATCTTCAAATTCCCTCATTCTTTCCTCTGTCCTCTGCATTCTGCTGTTGAGCCCATCTGTTCTTACTACTGTTATTTAATTTTTTAGCTCTAAAACGTTCATTTGGTTCTTTATATTTTCTGTTTATTTGCTAAGACTTTCTATTTCTTTGCTGAGTATTTTTTTTCACTTGTTTTAACATGCTTCTAATTGCTTATTGAAGAAATTTTTTAACGGATGCTTTAAAATCTTTGCCAGATAATTTCAACATCTGTGACCTCTTCATGTTGGCATATGTTAATTGCCCTATTTTCATTCAATTTAAGATCTTCCTGTCTCTTGGTATGATGAGTGATTTCCATCTGAAACTACTATGTGGCTCCTTATGCCATTCTATTTTCCTGCCTCCTTAGCCATTCTTTTTTCTCTCCTCTAAGTTTCAGTGTCTTCTTATGTTTGCTTTATATGCGATGACCAGGGATTTTAGTTGTACTTAGCAGAAATAGAATACAAAAGTATATCTATTCTATCTTCCCAGAAAAGGAAGTTTTGCTTTATGTATTTTGAAGTGTCTGCATTTAGCATTGCTATGTCTTTGTGACATACATATATATACTTTATCATAACAGAATAAAGCCAAAAAGATAATCATTGTGAAAATATAAAATAGGCATATGTGTATGTGTGTGTGTGTGTGTGTGTGTGTGTGTGTGTGTGTATATATATATATATATATATATATATATATATATATATATAGTGTAACCTAGATGTTTTCAGATTACTAAATAAGTTCAACTTGAACTATGTCACACCTATCCTGGAACTAGCAAATTCAGGACTCAAGAAGACTTGACTGAACAACCTCTGATTCTATGTGAATCCATCAGATTGCACGTTTTGGAGCTACTGCTGTGCAGTCGAAACTGCATCTATGTGCATATATTGCCAATCCTTTAGGGTTACAGTGTAAATTACTGGGTTTCATTTTCTAAACATGTCTTGGTCCTTGGCCTTGAGAAATAGGCTAATTCTACTAAAACTTGAAAACCATGGTTTATAGTATTTATATTTTCTTTTCTGCTAACTCTGAACTTTGTAGCACTGATATTCATTTGTTGTTATTTTTTTTTAAAGATGTATTTATTTGAGAAAGAGCATGAGTGGGGGAAGGGACAGAAAGAGAGGGAGAAAAGCAGACTCCTTTGCTGAGAGGGGAGACCTATGCAGGGCTTGATTCTAGAACCCTGAGATCATGACCTGAGCTGAAATCAAGAGCTGGACACTTAACTGACTGAGCCACACAGGTGCCCCTGTTGTTGTTAAATCAAATACTTATCTAACATTTAATGAGGGCCTCCTCTTCTCCAGCAATTATACTGAATTTTGTGTTTCCTAATGTGCTATTTTGTTCCCTCACTAAAGTCTGACATTAAGTCTGAGGTTGAGCCTGGGAATCTGCATATTTTTAAATAAGTACCTCCAGCTGATTCTGTTGCATGTGGTCCACAGAATAAGCATTGAGAAACTCTGCCCTCAGGCATCAGGTTTCAAATGTCTTTAGTCAACTGGAAATGCAAATAAATAAAATTGAAGCCACGACTATGGGTATATGTTTAAGGAGTCTTATTTCTTCCCCACTCTATCTAGCCCAATGACATTCCTTAAAAAAAAAAAAAAAAAAATCAGTGAAAGATAGAGTAGAACCACCGTATATTAACCTGCAGTCCAAAAAAAAAAAAGACATCTGCATGCTATAGTAAAAAGTTTTGGAGCAGAAATCAGATTCTGACCCTAATTCTAAAACAAGTTCTGTGACCTCAAAAAAAATCACTCAAAAAACAATAACTTTAGATTTTGTGGCTGGGAAAAGATGGCAGAGGAGTAGGGGACCCTATTCCAGCTGGTCCCTGGAATTGAGCTGGATATCTACAAGACCACTCTGAACACCCATGAAATCAGCCTGAGATGTAAGAAGATCTGGATCTCTACAAACAGAAGATCGCAGGTGGTTGGTTTTGAGGTATGAAGCAGGGAGCTGTGATTCCGCAGGCAGATATCAGAGGATAAATGGCAGCGGGAGGGACCCTGGCCATGGGGATCCTACACTGCTGATGAGTGATAGCCTCCCACACTGGGGAAGGGGCACAGACTCGCAGAATGGTAGCAGCGGGGAAAGGACTTTAGGACAGCCCCCCGGATGGAAACCCAGAGCTGCGAGGTCATGCGTGTGAACTGCGGGTGGTGGTGGTTTTAGAAGCACAAAGGACAGAGACATACCCTGACCAGGAGGTGAGGACTGGGAGTGCTGCCAAGGGGCGCACAACCCAGGACACTGTAGTTTATAGCAGCACAGACAGAAATGGAGAGACTGTGGCCTGGAGAGCTCACTGAAGAATAGACTGTGTTCTCTCTGCTCTGAGGCAGAGGGTTGGAAATGGTCTCTTCTGCTCTGACTCTCGGAAGAGATGCAGAAAGCTGCCAGGGAAAGCCATCAGAGAACAAAAGCCCCCCAAAACCGGTTCCCATTGAGTCCATCCCTCACCAGAGGGGGGCAGGGCAACTCTGCCCAAACAGGGTTGCCTGAGTAACAGTGCTGCAGGCCCCTCTCCCAGAAGACAGGCTGGGAGAACAAGAGGCCAGCAACCCTAAGGTCCCTAGAAAACAGGTGCATCTTGCTTGGGTTGTGGTCAATAATTTGGACTCCATACATTCCCTCAACCACCCATCAACAGAATGACTAGGAGGAGGAACCCCCCAAATAGGAAAAACTCAGAGATTATGATTTATGCTGCAGATTTACAAATGGATGCAGATATAACTAAGATGTCAGAGATGGAATTCAGGCTAACAATTGTGAAGACAATAGCTAGAATGGAGAAATCAATTAATGGCAACATAGAGTCTTTAAGGGCAGAAATGAAAGCTGAATTGGCAGATATTAAAAATGCTATCAATGAGATCCAATCTAATCTAGATAATCTAACAGCTAGGGTAAGTGAGGTATAAGAACAAATTAGTGACCTGGAAGACAATTTAATAGATAAAAAGGGAAAAGAGGAGGCCAGGGAAAAATAACTCAGAATCCATGAAAATAGAATCAGAGAAATAAGTGACACCATGAAGCATTCCAATGTCAGAATTATTGGAATCCCGGTGGGGGTTGAGAGAGAGAGAGGACTAGAAGATATATTTGAGTAAATCATAGCTGAGAACTTCCTTAATCTGGAGAATGAAACAAACATTTGTGTCCTAGAGGCACAGAGGACCCCTCCTAAGATCAAGGAAAACAGGCCAACACCCCAGCATGTAATAGTAAAACTCGCAAATCTTAGAACTAAGGAAACCATCTTAAGGCCAGTTAGGGGGAAGAGATTCCTTACGTACAGAGGGAAGAACATCAGAATAACGTCAGACCTATCCACAGAGACCTGGCAAGCCAGAAAGGCCTGGCAAGACATATTCAGAGTACTAAACAAGAAGAACATGCAGCCAAGAATACTTTATCCAGCAAGGCTGTCATTTAGAATGGATGGAGAGATGCAGAGCTTCCAAGACCGGCAGAAACTGAAAGAATATGTGACCACTAAGCTGGCCCTGCAAGAAATATTAAGGGGGGTTCTATAAAAGGAGAAAGACCCCAAGAGTGATGTACAACAGAAATTTACAGGGACAATCTATAAAAAAAACACCTTCACAGGCTACATGATGACAATTAATTCATATCTTTCAATAATCACTCTCAACCTGAACGGCCTAAACACTCCCATAAAATGCCACACGGTTGCAGATGGGATAAAAAGACAGGACCCATCCATATGCTGTCTACAAGAGACTCATTTTGAACCTAAAGATACATCCAGACTGAAAGTGAAGGGATGGAAATCCATCTTCCATGCCAGCAGACCTCAAAAGAAAGCTGAGGTAGCAATTCTTATATCAGACAAATTAGATTTTAAACTAAAGTCTGTAATTAGAGACACAGAAGGACACTATATCATTCTTAAAGGATCTATCCAACAAGAAGATCTAACAATTATAAATATCTATGCCCCTAACATGGGAGCAGCCATCTACATAAGCCAACTGTTAACCAAAATAAAGAGTCATATTGATAACAATACGTTAATTGTAGGAGACCTCAATACTCCACTCTCAGCAATAGACAAATCATCTAAGCAGAAAATCAACAAAGAAACAAGAGCTTTGAATGACACACTGGACCATATGGACCTCATAGATATATACAGAACATTCCACCCTAAAACAACAGAATACTCATTCTTCTAAGTGCATATGGAACTTTCTCCAGAATAGACCACATACTGGGTCACAAAACAGGTTTCAACTGATACCAAAAGACTGAGATTATTCCCTGCATATTCTCATATTTAAAACTGGAACTCAATCACAAGAAAAAATTTGGCAGAAATTCAAACACTTGGAAGCTAAAGATCACTCTGCTCAAGAGTGTTTGGGTCAACCACAAAATCAAAGAAAAACTTAAACAATTTATGGAAACCAATGAGAACAGAAACACATTGGTCCAAAACCTATGGGATACTGCAAAGGCAATCCTAAGGGGGAAATACTAGCCATCCAAGCATCACTCAAAAAAATAGAAAAATCCCAAATTCACCAACTAACTCTACACCTTAAAGAACTAGAGAAAAAGGAACAAATGATGTCTAAGCCATGCATTAGAAGAGAAATAATTAAGATTAGAGCAGAGATCAATGAATTAGAAACCAGAAACACAGTGGATCAGATCAACGAAACTAAAAGCTGGTTCTTCCAAAGAATTAATAAGATTGATAAACCACTGGCCAGACTTATCCAAAAGAAAAGAGAAAGGACCTAAATTAATAAAATTATGAATGAAAGAGGAGAGACCACAACTAACACCAAGGAAATAGAAACAGTTATTAGAAATTATTATCAACAACTATATGTCAATAAACTGAGCAATCTGGATGAAATGGATGCCTTCCTGGAAACCTATAAGCTGCCAAGACTGAAATATGAAGAAATTGACAACCTGAATAGGCCAATAACCAGTAGCGAGATTGAAATAGTGATCAAAAACCTCCCAAAAAACAAGAATCCAGTGCCTGATGGATTCCTTGAGGAATTCTACCGATCATTCAAAGAAGAAATAATACCTATTCTACTGAAGCTGTTGCAAAGAATAGAAACAGAAGGAAAGCTTCCAGACTCATTCTATAAGGCCAGTATTACCTTAATCCCCAAACCAGGCAAAGACCCCATCAAAAAGAAGAATTTCAGATCGATATCCCTGATGAATATGGATTCCAAAATCCTCAACAAAATCCTAGCTAATAGGATCCAACAATACATTAAAAGAATCATCCACCATGACCAAGTGGGTTTTATCCCCAGGATGCAAGGATAGTTCAACATTTGCAAATCAATCAATGTGATAGAACACATTAATAAGAGGAGAGAGAAGAACCATATGGTCCTCTCAATTGATGCAGAAAAAGCATTTGACAAAATACAGCATCCTTTCCTGATTAAAACTCTTCAGAGTATAGGGATAGAGGGAACATTCCTCAAGTTCATAAAATCCATCTATGAAGGACCCACAGCAAATATCATCCTCAATGGGGAAAAGCTGAGAGCCTTTCCCTTAAGATCAGGAACACGACAAGGATGCCCACTCTTGCCACTACTGTTCAACATAGTACTAGAAGTCCTAGCAACAGGAATCAGACAACAAAAAGAAATAAAAGGTATTCAAATTGGCAAAGAAGAAGTCAAACTCTCTCTTTTCACAGATGACATGATACTTTATGTGGAAAACCCAAAGACTTCACCCCCAAATTACTAGAACTCATACAGCAATTCAGTAATGTGGCGGGATACAAAATCAATGCACAGAAATCAGTTGCTTTCTTATACACTAACAATGCAACAGTAGAAAGAGAAATTAGAGAAACGATTCCATTCACAATAGCACCAAAAACCATAAGATACCTCAGAATAAACGTAACCAAAGAGGTAAAGGATCTATACTGTAGGAACTACAGAACACCCATGAAAGAAATTGAAGAAGACACAAAAAGTTGGAAAAACATTCCATGCTCATGGATCAGAAGAATAAATATTGTTAAAATGTCTATGCTACCCAGAGCAATTTATACCTTCAATGGCATCCATTGACAATCAAAATTCCATTGACATTTTTCAAAGCACTGGAACAAACAATCCTAAAATTTGTATGGAATCAGAAAAGACCCCGAATCACCAAGGAGATGTTGAAAAAGAAAAACAAAGCTGGGGGCATCACATTGCCAGATTTCAAGCTATATTACAAAGCAGTGATCACCAAGACAGCATGGTACTGGCACAAAAACAGACATATAGACCAATGGAACAGAATAGAGAGCCCAGATATGGACCCTCAACTCTATGGTCAAATAATCTTTGACAAAGCAGGAAAAAATATGCAATGGAAAAAAGGCAGTCTCTTCAATAAATGGTTCTGGGAAAATTGGACAGCTATATACAGAAGAATGAAACTCAACCATTCTCTAACACCATACACAAAGATAAACTCAAAATGGATGAAAGATCTCACTGTGAGACAGGAATCCATCAAAATCCTAGAGGAGAACATAGGCAGTAAACTCTTCGACACCGGCCACAGCAACTTCTTTCAAGATACATCTCCAAAAGCTAATGAAACAAAAGCAAAAATGAACCTTTGGGACTTCATCAAGATAAAAACTTCTGCACAGCAAAGGAAACAGTCAACAAAACAAAGAAGCGACCCACAGAATGGGAGAAGATATTTGCAAATGACACTACAGATAAAGGGCTGGTATCCAAGATCTATAAAGAACTTCTCAAACTCAACATCCAAAAACCAAATAATCAAGTCAAAAAATGGGCAGAAGACATGAAAAGACACTTCTCTGAAGAAGACATACAGATGGCTAACAGACACATGAAAAAAACTGTTCATCATCATTAGCCATCAGGGAAATTCAAATCAAAACCACATTGAGATACCACCTTACACCAGTTAGAATGGCAAAAATGGACAGGGAAAGAAACAACAAATGTTGGAGAGGTTGTGGAGAAAGGGGAACCCTCTTACACTGTTGGTGGGAATGTAAGATGGTACAGCCACTTTGGAAAACAGTATGGAGGTTCCTCAAAAAATTAAAAATAGAGCTACCCTATGACCCAGCAATTGCACTACTGGGTATTTACCCCAAAGACACAGATGTAGTGAAAAGAAGGGCCATATACACCCCAATGTTCATAGCAGCAATGTCTGCAATAGCCAAACTGTGGAAAGAGCCGAGATACCCTTCAACAGATGAATGGATAAAGAAGATGTGGTCCCTATATACAATGGAATATTACTCAGCCATCAGAAAGGATGAATATCCACCATTTGCATTGACATGGATGGGACTGGAGGAGATTATGCTAAGTGAAATAATTTAAGCAGAGAAAGTCAATTATCATATGGTTTCACTTATTTGTGGAACATAAGGAATAGCATGGAGGACATTAGGAGAAGGAAGGGAAAAATGAAAGGGGGGAAATCGGAGGGAGAGATGAGCCATGAGAGACTATGGACTCTGAGAAACAAACAGGGTTTTAGAGGGGAGGGAGGGTGGAGGGATGGGTGAGCCTGGTGATGGGTATTAAGGAGGGCACATACTGCATGGAGCACTGGGTGTTATACAAAAACAATGGATTGTGGATCACCACATCAAAAACTAATGATGTACTGTATGGTGACTAACATAACATAATAAAATAAAAAAATAAAAATAAATAAAAAAAACAATAACCTTTGACCAAAGTTTTGCATTTTACAATTATGGTTCCTAAATTTGAATTTCATGACTATTCCTGGCAGTCAGTATTTCCTCTCTATATTCCTTTTATATATGGGGAAAATTAAGCTCAGGTGTGAAGCAACCTATTTCAATCACATAGCTACTGAATGGGGAACCATGATTTCTGAATTTATATTTTTTAAATGAAAATTTTATTTTTAATAGACAATGTGGTAACATGATTCATAAATCCCTCTTTTCCTCCATGGTGCTTATACATTTTATCTCCATTTCACTCTCCCACTAGCAAGAGAGGTTGTGCCTGTATTTCCATATCTCTGCTAAAATATACTATGATACATTTTTGGAATTTTGTCCATCTGATGGGTGAGAAAGGATTATCTTAGTGATATTTTATTTGCATTTCTTTCTTTATGAGTAAATTTGGCCATCTTCCCACATACTTAAGGGGCATTTGATATTTCATCTTGTTATTGTGAATTCTCTCTTCAGGTCCCTTTCTATTGAGGGTTTTTGTGGTTGTTTTGTTTTCTTGGTTTTTTTTGTTTGTTTGTTTGTTTTTGTTGTTGTTTTTCCTCCTAGATTTCTAGGAATTCTCTTTATTTACTGGAAGGATTAGCCTCTATAAATTTTTTTGCAAGTATCTTCCCATTTTTCTTTTACTTTTGAAATGATTTCTGGTGTTATCTTCCTTCTTTTACCATGCTGAAACTTTACCATGCTGAAAAATGCAGTTGGATTTTTCTTGCATTCAGGTAATAAAGAATTTACCTATCCCATCTAGCACCTGAATGGCCTCATTTTTTACATTTTAAATGTTGATCCACTTGGGGTTTATCCTGTTCACAGAATAAGATATGATTCCAGTTTTATCTTGCTTTCCCCTGATGATCACTTGCTTTACCCAACATCAGTTATTTAAATTTCCATCTGTACTTGACTCATTTGAGATCACTCCTTTATCATATGTTCATTACCTTGTGTGCATGGGTCTATTCCTGGTTTGTTTGTTCAGTTCCACTGGTCTCTGCCTGCTCCTATATCACCAGCACACCCTGAGAGCTGTTGAGTATTCCTGGTGCCTTGAGCAACTGGTAAGACTGCTCCTTCCTCAAAGCTCTTCATTTTGAGGATTTTTTCCTGCTAGTCTTGCCTACTTATTTTCCATTTGATCTTTTATTGACATATTTTTTGGGAACACGTTACATTTCTATGTTAGTCTAAAAAGAATCAACACCTTTATGATATTGTGTCTTTCTGTTCAAGAACATTCTATTTGTACTATTTATTTATGGGTCTTTTAGTAAATTTGAATTTTTGCCTTTACATAGCTTTGATACATTTCTTATAAAGTTCATTCTTAGATAGTCCATCTCTTCATTGCTCCTCTCTCTGTGAATATGTATGTGTGTGTGTGTGTGTATGTATAACTTCACACATATATAATTTTATAGCTAGTTGTTTGTATAATAAACTGATGTTGATTTATATTAGTATTTTTTCAATCTTAGTAATTATTCTACTGTTTGCAGTAGGTTTTTGACTGACTCTGTTGGGTTTTTCAGATCAATGAGATCATCTGTGTATAGTAGCTGTTTTATCTTCTTCCCAATATGTGTATCACTAATTTTGTTCTCTTGTACAATGCTGTTGGCTAATATTTTCAACATTATTAAATAATATCTGTGATCATGAATATCATTGTTTAATTCCTGCCTTTAACAAAATGGCTTTTCTATTTTACAGTAAGTATGATGCTGGCTTTTGACTGAGATAGTTATATTTTATGATGACAAGAGATGTTCCTTTTGTTTCTATTTTATTGGCTTAAAAAAAAAAATCAAGCAAGTAATGTTGAATGCACCCAGCATCTGCTTTGATCACATTCCCTAGAAGCTGACCGTAGGAATAGTTCACATGTGCAAGTCAAGTCATTTACTAAGGAAATACTCCTAAAAGAGACTGGCAAAGGCATGCAGAAAGCAGGGCAGACAAAGTGGAAGAAGCAAGCCAGAGAGAAGCAAGCAAGAGCAATAGCCCTGCAGAGGTAGGCTTCAGCCATATCCTGAAGGGCAGCTCTGAAGTGTAAATTATGCCTCTGAGTTGTCCCAATCTGAGGTTAGAAACTGACTTTCATATTCCCAAACTTTATAATCATTGGTTAATGGCCACAGACATCATCTTGAGGGCGGGGAGTATGAACCCTCAGGCACTTTCAGTTCTCTGTGTAATTGTGCAAAGTGACTCTAGGCACCCGAAGACAAACCTGTGAAGACCAGCACCATTTTCTGGCTGTTGAAAACACACCTAACAGGAGTGGGAGGCCCAGAAATGATAAAAAGATATCTGAGGGCATATGAGCAGAGCAAGGACATTGTGCCCTATAGATCTATGGCATTGATTGTGATTGTTATCTTCATACCTTTTGATATGATAAATCACTTTAATAAATTCCATAAAAAATTAACTAGAATAAACTCATATCATGGTAAAAGTTAAATGTAGTCCTAGTGATTTTTGGTGGAGCTTAGAGGTAGGTTTTGTAAAATTTTCTCTGTTTTGTCTAGAGAAAATTGACCTGTTTAAACTTTCCATGTCTTCTGAAGTCAGTTTGATAAATCATATTTTCCTCAGGATGTATCCCTGCTATCTATGGCTCAGATTCAATTTGCATGAAGTTATGTAAAATAGATTCCCTTGAAAGTAATTCTAAGATTATTTACCCTTTGTCATTTCTTATTTTATATATTTGTGTTTTCTTCCTTTTATGCTTGATTAATTTATCTATCTATATATGTATATATATAAGATTTTATTTTTATTTATTTACTTAGAGAGAGAGAGAGAGAGAGCATGCATGCACATGCACACATATGCACAAGCTGTGGGTAGGGGCAGAGGGAGAGGGAGAAGCAGACTCCCGCTGATCAGGGAGCCTGACTTGGGGCTTGATCCCAAGACACTGGAATCATGACCTGAGCTGAAGGCAGATGTTTAACCAATTGAGCCACCCAGGCACCTATATATATATATTATATTATATATATAGTATATATATATTTTTTTTAAACTAGATTTTATTTAATTTAGTACACTTACTTTTCTGGGTTTGTTGTGTGTTTTTAAACAGATGAATTTATTTGTTCTGCTGTCTTCAGTTATGTTTGTTTTTGTTTTTTATTCCTTCTTCACAACACAGTAAAATCAATAGAAATGTAATCTTAAGTATTCCCACACTTTTCCTTGGTTGTTACCTCTTAAATATTAGGCAATCAGCATGATTATTCTATTTTATACTTTCTTTCACCTTCTGGTATTTTTGCTAGTTTTATTATTTTGCTATTGTCATAGCATATGGCATTTGTATTCCATTTGGTCACTCTTATACCTATCTTTGTTTTTGTCTCAAATGTAGAGAAAAGTATATATAATGGTTAAGATTACCCTATCATGTATTTAAGTTTATCCTGTAATACTTTGCTCTTTGGGTTTTATTTTCTAATAGTTTCATCCAGGAACACGATGTAAAATATATCTCCCTAGTTCCTTGTGTTTAAAACCTTAGTCTACAGAATTAATATTGGAAGATCTTAATTTGATATAAAACTCTTAGCTAATACATTTTTTTAAAGTATTCTACACATTTTGATTCAATCTTTTCTGAGTAGTGTTGCTTTGGGAGGATGTGATACATGCCAAATTTATTTTCTTTATGAATATGCATTCATGTCTTTCTCAGGCTAAGGAATTGCTTCATTATCTTTTAAAGATAATACATTTATTGAGATGTTTCCTGAGTTTGAATTTTGGGGTCAATTTTCGTTGGAATATGGGCTACTCTTTTTCTATGTGAAACCAAGCACTCTTTTATTTCAAACTGGTTTTCTTCTCCATTTAAAAATTGTCTTATTCCATTATTTTAGTGTTTTCTTTAGCAATTCCATTTTGCATATGTTAGATCTTTTGCTTTCTTTTATATCTATCATTTTCTTTCCAAACCTTTATAACTTTTATTCCTATTTTCTTTATTTTTCCTATTATAAATCTTTCTACACTTTGATGTATTTCCTATTTTGTCTATTCCTCTGAGTGTATCTTACAGTTTAGTTTTTTTAAAAAAAACATTTTGCATTTTTAAAATTTTTCTTTCCCAAGTTCTCCCTGCTCCCATTTCCCTTCCCCTCACTGTTTGACTGTGTCCTCCTATTGTCTGTCCACCAAATCTCCTACATCTTCCATTTCTGCTTACTGATATTTTATATCATTTTTTCAGCATTTTGTAAAAATCCCTGTTAAGATATTATTATTCACATATGTTGACAACATTTGCTGTATTTTTTAATTAGTAAGAAAATTTTGTTTCTTTTCTGAGCCTTTCTTTTTTTCTTATAGTATCTTTGTTTATTTTGCATTGTTTTATTTTTGGTTACTGCCATAGATGGAATGGTTGTGATGAGGGAGCAGGTGGCTAGCTGAAGACAAAGCATAAGCTGACACCCTGCAACCTCTCCCCAACCCCCACTCCTGGGTGGGGCATGTGTGACATTCTTCCAGGAATCTCCCAACTATCTTAAAGTTAATGCCTTGATAGAGGGAAAAACAACCTTAACTTGACAATGGCAAGGCCTCTGATAGCTTGTAGGTCCTTTTTAACATATGAAAATCCTTTTGAAACCTCCCTTTTCTTACTTCCCCCAACTCTCAAATATATAATCAGCCACCCCTCACAACCCTGGAGCAGCAGCTGTTTCTGCCCATGGGTCCTGTCCCCATTCTTTAATAAACCACCCTTTTGCTCCAAAGATGTCCCAAGAATTCTTTCTTGATTGTCGGGTCACCCCACCAAACCTCATCTATATTCCAAAACTACATCAGTTGTACCCCCTCAAAATTCATATGTTGAAATCTAATCTCCAATGTGATGATATTTAGGGGTGGACTCTTTGGGAGGTGATTAGGTCCTGAGAATGAGGTCCTTATGAATGGAGTTAGTGACCTTTTAAAAGAGACCCTAGAGAGCTCCCTCACCTTCCACCAATTAGGTAATTGTTTTCTTCCATCTGGGCTACTATAACAAAAATAACATAGGCTGGGTGACTTACAGAACGATCTCTTTTATTTCTGGAAGGTGGGAAATCCAAGATCAAAGAACAAGCAGATTTGGTGTCTGGTGAGGGCACCCATCCTCTTTTCTTCTGTATCAACACTTGTCTCAGGGCTTTTTGGTTTTTGTTTTTGTTTTTGTACTTTTTAAGGTGTTGCTGACCTTAGGAACTTTGTACTACATTTATACACAATTTAGAGTTTGCAGTTTTTTGTCTCTTATTTTACTATAGATTAATCTTGAGTGAGTGACTTGTTCTTCTTATATCTGTTTTGCTTTGTATGGTTTCTTGAAAAACATTGGGAAGATCTAGACTCAAGCTGCCATTGGGCTCCTACCTAATCCTTGGATTTCTTGCAGTATTTGTTTCAACCTCAACATTTTATTATTTTCTTTCTCGAACCTGGTTCTTCCTGTAATATGTTATTAGTAAGGCCATCACCAATTTTCTAACTATATAAGCTATAAAAATCTGATCCATTCTTAGATGGTTATGCAAGTAAGCAACTCATTTCGGTTATCTTCCCAAGAAAATTTGTCCAAACTTCTTTCTGCCCTTTGTCTCACTGTAGCCATAATTTGCACATATTCTAAAAGTTTTTCCAAGTTCCTCCAGCCCTTGGTATATGTTTTTTCCTGTTTGCCATTCTTTTCTGGTGAACACATATTCATGGTGAAAATATCTCATCCAAGAATCTTCCATTGATCTACGATTAACAACAACATAATTAGCTATTTTTTCATTAGTCATTCCTTTATCAGAGGGGATAGCTGTTCTAACCATTTTAGTGCTTGATACATTTTAATGAAATCATTTTCTCAAATCTAACTTGTTCCTGGGTGCTATTATAGGCCTTTGGTAGTTCTTTGTTGAATGAACATAAAATTAATTTGACATAACATAACATTGAGTAAAAATTATTTCTCTCTTTAGTTTCTCATCCAGAATGTAGGCTATATGAAAGTTGAGAGCAAGTATTTTTATGATTACATCCCAAGAGATGTACATATCTCTTGCAGCACAATAAGCCCTTCATGTAGGTCTGACTCTTTCATTGAAAGATGAAGGTCAGTGTATCACTGAGGATAAATGGCATGAGCTACAAACCCATGTGAGCTAGGAACAAATTTAGAGTTATAATTATATATCTTTAATTCTGGAAAGCATATGTACTTACTCTCTGCTTTCTTCTCCATTTTTGCCAGCCAAAAGCAAGTATAGAATAAATATAGTGAAAGTTTAAAGACAAAAAGAAAGAGAAAAGGGAAAGGAAAGATTTTAAGATTTTTTTTTTTTTTTTTTTTAGAGGCAGTGGGAGGAGAGAGAGAATCTGAAGCATTCTCCATGCTCATTGGAGAGCTGGCCACAGGGCTTGATTTCAGAACCCTGAGATCATGACCTGAGCTGAAATCCAGAGTCGGATGTCTAACCAGCTGAGCCACTCAGGTGCCCCAGAAAGGCAAGATTTTAAAGTGGATCTCTCACTCAGAAAACTTCTGGGTCTAAGTAAACAGCAGAGCTTCTATCCCACTCCCACATTTCTCTCAGGGTTTCTACCTAGCACATATCTTTATCAGAAAGGTGTTTGCAGTTCTTAACATTTTGCAGACATGCCAAAGAGATTAATTACAATAATTTCTCCTGCAGCTGGGATTATTGATATAGAAACAGTTTCTATATCATCATATATGTGCATTCCAGCTAACAACAGTTGAACTGGTATATGAAGAGCCAATTTATTAGATGACCACAAAAAATGAAGGACACACAGAGGGGTATGAATTTGCATTTATAAAGACTGTGGATGAGAATTCTATCTTTAGTAGCTAAGAAGATGAATGAGTAAAAGTCTGATAGATACAAATAGCAGGGTTCATTACACAATAAGAGGATATTCTCAGACATGTGATGAAGATAAATTCTACTGCATGTCAGAGATATCATGTTATTGCCTCTAATCTATCATCTTGTTAATGTTATTTCTATGGAAACATTAAAAGAAATTAAACTACTAAAATCTGAAAACAGATTTGACAGCTACATGTAGCAAAAGAAAAATACCAAGATTTTGTTGAAATACTTGCCATTCGTTAGCTAACAAGTTATGTTAATTACTGGTAGCTAGTATTTAGATAATCTGTGCAATGCAGGTGGATAAACAAACTCCTCAAGACAAAGATAGTATTATTATTGTGTATTTCAGTGGTATTTAATATGTAGTCATACTGATATATCAATTAATGGGAAAATCTTAATTTATGATTTTCTTGTTCTAGTAGGAGCAACTCAACTCAGCATAAAGAGAGCTTCTTTATCTTTACAAATTTGTGTAAAATCATTAGCATTGCTAAAGCAGGCTTTAATACTCTGAATGGCTTCCATTAACTAATGCATGTAAGTGGGGTATTTTTTTCCCCCACTTGCATGGAATGTGAAAATGCTTTATCTGAGTGTGTAAAGCCATTTCTTCTGTTTTTGCCCTCCTCTTTTCCCACAATTTCCAGTGAGGGAAGAAGCTACCCATACCTTCTATGTGTAAGTATGTGGGTGTCTGTGTGTGTGGGTAGATGTGAGGTGTGGGTGGGGATATTGATGTCCCCTGATGCTCCCTACTTTAACTAACAAAGACTATTTCTGTCCCAAGGAGATCCAATTCTTTGTTTCTCCAGGTACACTTATTTCATATGAATAGTAACAAAGATGAACAGAGAGAGAGGTTTTTCCTCCCACTTTTCTTTATTCTTCTGAAATTATGTAGAAAATGAAGCTAATTATTTATGTAGCTGTAATCACAAGAAAAAAGAAGAATCAAATTTAACTTTATCAATTTGTCTATTAAAGTTCATTTATAAAGTTCACTTAAGATGAACTTTGTGAAGCTAAGATGAAAGATGTTGAAAACTATAAGTGACAAGAACTAATATTATATTTTATCCCTTGAGGTAAAGTATTTTGAGTTTTCTAATATAAAGAAGAAATCATGACAAGGACTTTACAAAATGGCTAGATTTTTTTAACATGAATCAACTTGTAGCAACAGATCAAAGTCAGTCAGGTTAATTATTTGAAGACTAGATTTCTGTGGACAATCAATCAATGGAACAAAACAGCCTTTTGCAATGATAGTTTATGGAATTTTTAATGTGAGTGATGGTATTCCCAGAAAGATTTAATTTGTAAACTAGTCATCAGCTGTCTTGTAAGGTCTATTGCACCAAACACATGTGACCAAGACTCTTTCCAAAGCAGAAGGAGGGAAAGAATTGTTTGTGTTATTATCTGTGAAGATTTGCTTTGAATCTGTAAATAATTTTAGATTTAGGAGTTGTTAATAATAGTATCTGGAAAATCTTGATAACTCACAAATAAGCTGTAATTACAAGTATAAAATAAACCTAGAAGCAGAGTCCAGGGTGCCTGGGTGGCTCAGTGGGCTAATCATCTGTCTTTGGCTTGGGTCATGATCCCAGTGTCCTGGGATTGAGCCCTGCTTCAGGCTCCCTGCTTAGCAGGGAGTCTGCTTCTCCCTCTCCCTCTGCCCCTCCCCCCTGCTCATGCACTCTCTCTCTCTCTCTCTCAAACAAATAAATAAAGTCTTAAAAAAAAAAGAAAGAAAGAAACAGAGTCCAAATTTTTGGAAAACGTAAACCAAGCTATCTTCCCAAAAGAGTATGAACACTTGCTTTGATTGTTGGCCATTTTAAAATTGAAATTATCAAATAATTGTCTTATTCTTCTATCATGTTCCATGTAGACAGACAGATTTTTTTATATCTTTGTCTTAAGATCTCTGGCAGAGCTGAGAGTTCCTTATTAGCTCTTCTATTCTTGGACTTTGGAACAGTTCCACTTAAAAAGAATCTGATATTATCACATTCTACACAGAAAATGCATTCAGTAAATAATTGCTTACTCATTGCTTATTAACAAATAGTCACAGATTGAAATAATGGGCACTGCGTCATAATTTGGAAGGCCGGTGACAAGGACAAGATTTTTTGAATATCCTTCTGTACATTAGTCACTGAGGCTTTTTTTACACATATTTTCATTTAATAATAATAAAAAAAAAGATTTAGGTTCTAATTGTTCTTTGCCATTAAAAAATTTTTGTGGTTGGGTAAACAGTGTCTCTTCTCTGAGTCTGATTTTCAACTAAAAGAATAAAGAAACTGTTTTAGATCATCGTTCAGGCCACTTCCAAACCTCAAATTTCCATTTCAAAAAATATTTCTCTCAATTCTTTCATTGTCATACAGAACTACAAAGACTTTCATGTTTATCTGGTTTGAGACCTGTTTATTGTTGTTGTTGTTTTTTAAAGATTTTTATTTATTTGAGAGAAAGTGAGAGAGCACAAGCAGGGTGAGGGGCAGAGGGAGAAGCAGACTCCCCACTGAGCAGGGAGCCCGATGTGGGGTTCAATCCTAGGACTCTGGAATCATGACATGAGCTGAAGGCAGACGCTTAACCAACTGAGCCATCTAGGCACCCCGAGACCTGGTTTTGACTATCGTCAGTGCTAGCACTTTCCATAGTAAACACATAACTGCATTAGCTCTCAAAGACACAGCTTTCTACCTAAGCAAGAATAGAAGCCATGCTAGTCACCTAATGCCACCACCCTTCGACTTTCCCTGCCCTTCCAGGTCTTTTCCTCTGATTCAAGTCAATAGTAATCAGTAGTGTTATTTAATAAGATTTTTTTGTTCACCTTATATGTGTAGAATTATTATGGAGAAAACCTGTGCCCTGGATTCTTTAGAAGCTGGAATAAAATTGCATTTATTTCAAAAGTATAATTTTTATCTTTGATACAGTAATTAATGTTCTTTTACTGAATGCTATCATTCAGATAAAAGATCTCTTTGAAGTCTTCTGGGGATGTGGTGCAATGGTTAGGGGTAAGGACTTCAGAATGAGACAGTTCTCTGTGATTAGGAGCAAATGTTTTTATGCCTCTTTTTTCTTAACTACAAAATGATATAACCATAGTATTTATCCCATTGCCTTGTTGGGCACATTAAATGCAATCTTACATGTAAAATTCTTAGGATACTAGTTATAAGTAACCAAATTATAAGTAGCATACATTAAAGTTGGTTGCTATTATGTTGACTATTAGATTCATTAATAATATTATTTTTACTCAGTATCAGTAATAATCAAGATGGCTTAAAAAACAATAAAAGTACTTGCCAATGAAAAGAAGGAATACAGCGTCTGGGAAAATCCCTCATGCCACACTCCATCTATGAAAACATCCATTCATATAATTTGATGTAGCTTTTTTGGTCAAGGGATTTCCTCTATGTTGAATTTATCTTTTCATTCACCCACTCAGTCCTCAAAAGAAAGTTTTGAAGAAATAGTTATTTAGCACTAGCTTGCAGGAGGTACTCTTTAAATAAGACTCATGGCACATGACCTCTGATAAACATTCTCATCGGTGACCTGGACACTTGACTATATCATAGCTGTACTTCCTTCTCAGACTACCCGAGAGCATGTTCAGGAGCAACATCACCTCATGCATTCAATAAAGTGTGCAACCTGATGTCCCAGTGTACAAAATAAACATCATCCTGGAGATCAAACCTGAGGCCCACAGCAAAGAGGTACATGTCCTAAAGTCACAATGCTGGCTTGTTGTCTAGGGCCTGGGCTACATCACATGAAGGAACTGCCGAGCATCTCTTGTAGCGATCCAGGAAATTGAAAAGAAAGACACAATCCACTCCAACAGAGCTTTAATAGGCTAATCTTTCATTAAGTGAATTCCTAAATGTTGACCAAATTCTTTTAGACAGAGACAGCTCATGGTTCAGGGTGCATGTGATGCACTTGCTGTTACATAGACACTGATAAAAAAAAAAAAAAAATCCATCAGGCTGCTTTCCCAGAGCACTCACAGGCTGGAGATGGGGGCTGGGCAGCAACTTTTATTCAGTGGTTTCTTTCATGTTCCAAGAAGGATGGTCATGTGTTTTAGTTTAGCTGATACATTCCAATAAAATGATTTTCAAAGAGACAGGACAAATAATAGGCGTTTTACATATGGTAGCTGTGGATGTCACATGGAGCTAATTTTCTTGTACACAATATATTTGTTACTCCACAAGCTGGTTATGATTCATTTAAGGTCCCTTTTTTTATTTAATTTTACCTAATAAACTAATGAAATGGCCCAGTGAAGTCTTTATGGTCAATATAATTTGGGTGAGTGACTTAGCCTACATTTCCTTTAGGATATTAAAGATATATCATTACCCTCCCAGTTTTTTCCTCTCACAAAGTTCAAGGAAAAGAAAGCATCTCTAGTCTGGATAGCATTATTTTATTTAAAAAAAAATCATTCTTGGTTTTAATAGAGAGAAATCAGCTTTAATTTATGTTTTCTGGGGTACAAATATAATTATTAGCAGATAATTTTCTTTATTTCTCATAGTGCCAATGGCAGTTGTCAACTGCCATTTTTGTCTGCTTAAAAATACTTAAAGAATGTTCATTAGAAAGCAGAAGTCACTACTGAAGAAAATTAATTGAAAGCTTAAAAAATGACTTACCCTCCAACAACAGGAGAAAAGGAGACACTGTCCATTAGGCAGAAGTTGTCTTTATGCAAAAGAGCAATAGTAACTTTTTTGTGTTCTGTTTTGTTCTCCAGTGGCTAATCCAACAAAATCTCAAGATGGCCCTTTTGACCATTGTCATCACATTCATGATGTTCTGCCTCTCAATGCAGTGTACTTTTCTGCTTCCTTGCCCTCCTAAGAGGTGACGGGGCATACTTCCATGTGAATGATGTGACCGAATGTCAAATGAAGGAACCAGACAATTGTCCTGTGACGGGGACATATTTTTGAACAACAATGTAGTGCTGTTCCTAACCAGAGCTAGTGTACTCAAAGGTGTATTAGTGGGCAAGGGGGTCTCCTTAGCATTGTAGGAAATGCAGTCCAATTAGCTGGGTCAACATGCAAGGGTCACCATTGCTTAAGCCTGCAGAGAGATCCACAGAAAGGAGCATCACAGCCTGCAGTCCAGTTGTCTATCTGGAAGGTTCAGGCTTATGTCTTTGGTTAAGCCAATGAGACTATTGAAACCCTGACTCCTCCACCACTTAAAATTCCTGAGTCTGGGGTGAAGAGTTTCCTAGAGGGAAGCATTCAATGACTACCTACCCAGGAAATATGTCATTACAAGAGTAAGTATGGACACTAAGAAATGTTTTGATGTATTTTAAAATAATTTTCCCCAAGACTAATTAAATGAATGCTCAAGAGGTTATTAAAGGGATCACACAGGAAGGAGTAAATATTTATATTTTTAATTTAATGTTGTGGTTTTTAAATTTTGATGGCCTCTGTTCATATAGAAATAACCTCAACCTTCACATGTTCCCCATATAGCTAAGTATTAACACAATGTATTTTATTATCTACCAATTTTGAGAGAAATGTTTAAATAATGAGCTCAATAAATCATACAAACCTACTAATTGAGAAAAAATGCAGAAGAAAACAAAAATAATGCCTAATTTCTTTCATCCTGACCCCCTCTATCCTTTCTCTCTCTCTCTCCCAGTCTTTAAGATTGATGTTATTGGTGTTATTAGTTAATTTAATCTTATTTTGGAAGCTTTACCATTTTGCCAGTGTCTTTCCCAATTGGCACTCTTTAGCAATAACTGGGAGAGCCTTTAATTCATGCACTCACTACTCCTTGTGAAGACTACAGCTATCTCAATCATGGATTTAAAATATCAGTCCTGTTCATCACAACCCAAAGTCATGATATACACAGAGCATTGAAATTGGTCTTTCCACCTCAATTTGGGCAGATCTTTTTCTAAGTCCAATAACACAAGCAAGAAAGTCTTGTTCATTGACATAAGCACAGAAGGGCTTGTTCTGCTGAAGTGGAGACATTATCAGGTATACCCTGCCACTGAAATCTAGGTAAGTATCTTTAAAATACCCATATACCACAGTAGAATAAGATGATAGCTTCACAGGATTCACAAGACTTAAACTTTAGTATTGGATCTTGCATTTACTATCATATAACCTGGAATAAGCCAGTTAAAACTCTTAGTTTATTGATTAAGAGTGACGACCACCAAATGGGAAAATCTGCATGAATTTACATTGAGTTGTATAACCTCCTATACCAATGAAAGGCACTATATTGTGATGTAAATAAATATTCATAATGATGATAAAATTATGCTGGAATAATTAAGAAATTATTAGAAAAAACAATAACAACATTTTATTCCCAATAATATTTTATTTATTCTATTTTATCTATTTGGGTCACTAAAGAGATCAACATAGCAGTTTTACACTGTGTTACTTTTGCAAGACTGCATTCATAATATCCCCCTTAAACTGATTTTGGAATCATGCGTGGACTCAGAACCATCCTCTTTAGATTTGGTCATACCCATACAGTGAGGGGGAAGTGATTCAGTGTGAATGGCCTCTGAAGGGTAGAACCATAGCAAAGCCTTCCTGGCAAAGGATGGTTAATGCATTTACTCTGGTCCAAGAGGAGTCAATTTGATAAAGGTGTCTTTGTTCATTTTGATGCAACAGTCTATTACCTTGTGATGGCATCCAGCATAATCAATTTTTCACAATAAATTGACACATGCTGTCCTTAACACATGTTGCTTGTGTTATGCTGTCCTGTATGCAATTGGTTAGTATTTTTTTAAATCATTTTTATTCCTTAATCTCTTGGGAGACTTCTTTCTCTGAGAAAACAATTCTGATACAAAACAAATTTTATTTTCTGGCAAAACTGGGGGGGGAAATCTAAGTTTGGTAGTATTGCAAAATTGTGAAAGATTTTGTGGTTATACTTTGAAGTTTAATGTAAGACTTTATAAAGAAATGAAACCATATTCATGACTGAAAAATACCATTTTCTGTATGAATAAAATTGACATTCTATTGTGGAGACTTATTTTTTTGGGGAAAAAAGAAACCTATTTACCAAGTTTATGAAAAGACATATCCAGTGGTGGAGATGTAAAAATAAATATGCACAGTTGGGAAGAGATCTATGGTACTGCTGCTTCATGATGAGGAGAGTTGGGGCAGAGTTATACATTGTTAAAATGGTCTCATATTATGTGGAGAAGAAGTCTGAGAAATTCTGCTTTGTTCTACCACTAACTAGTAAACCACACTTTTCAATGTGCCAAAATACTTCTGTGGAACAAATTATTCACTTCTTGGAAGCTACACGAATTCTTTCAGGCCAAATAATATATGAAGCTGTAAGTTTCTTTAGAAGTATCTTAGCAGGACTAGACACACAACCAATATTCAAGAAATGTTTTATAGACTGATAAAAGTCCATTAAGTGGTCTTTCATTGGCTCCAACAAGGTCAAAGTTGGCTTGAACAAGGTCAAAGTTGGCTTGAACACCTATTTTACTTGTAGTGAGGGGCTGAGCACTGAGTCAAAAAACATGGATTGGCTTTCTGCCTCCATGACATTCTCTATCTTCACTTAATACTAGGCAAGCAAGAGCCATTCTTACCTTTCTTACCTTAGGCACCACTGGGGTGTCTAATGGCTGCAGCATAATAGGACTGTTGCAGGCAACTCCTAGGTTCTATAATCACCTTTCAATTTAGAAATCAAAAAGGCATCCCCAAAATGAATGTGTCCAGTTCTTCCATTCAAGAATATGTGGCCTGCCATCATCCAGCAGACTCAGCTAGGCTTTGAGTAAGATGGTGTAGTGTTAAGTCTATTTTCCCTTTAGCATCTGTAATTCCTCAGGAGACTGTTTCACTTTTCTTTTTTTCTTTTTAAAGATTTTATTTATTTATTTGACAGAGAGAGAGATAGTGAGAGCAGGAACACAAGTAGGGCGAGTGGGAGAGGGAGAAGCAGGCTTCTTGCTGAGCAGGGAGCCCGATGTGGGACTTGATCCCAGGACCCTGGGATCATGACCTGAGCCGAAGGCAGACACTTAACGACTGAGCCACCCAGGCGCCCTGTTTCACTTTTCTTTAGCTCAAAGTCATTTACAACATTCTATGAGGATTAAATGAAAATTATAACTTTATAATTTGAATATATAGTTTATAATATTATTTAATATTTATATTATATATTTATTATATGATATATAATATATATTTAATATAATGTATTATAATATCCATATATACTATAATAGTAATATGTAATATAATATATGATAATTTTAAAATTATACCTTAAAGTGTAATTGTTATAAAAATTTTCTGAAACTTGTAAGAATTAACAATGCTATAACAAGCCCCTAAATTTGTAAGAGTCAACTAAAGTTAAGGAAAGTAAAAAAGAAAAAAAAAAGAGAAGAAAGAAAGAAAGAAAAAAGAAAGGAAGGAAGGAAGAAAGAAAGAGAAAGAAAGAAAGAAAGAAAGAGAGAGGAAGGAAGGAAGGAAGGAAGGAAGGAAGAAGAAAGAAAGAAAGAAAGAAAGAAAGAAAGAAAGAAAGAAAGAAAGAAAGAAAGAAAGAAAGAAAGAAAAAGAAAGAAAGAAGGAAAGAAAGAAGGAAAGAAAGAGAAAGAAAGAAAGAAAGAAGAAAGAAAAAGAGGGAGAAAAGGAAAAGATCGGTTTAGGAGATATTTAATTTAAACTGGCTGGAACTTTTCTAAACTACTTTGACTACTTTGAATAGGGAAGACAACCTATTTTGTTCTGCATCTGTTTTGATAAAAAATATAAACAAACATTACAATTTGAAAATAATGTGTTATTTATTCCCATTTAATTCAGATTAATAACTCTTAAGTATAGAGGGATTCATCACTATTTTCTATTTTCCCAAAATTTTTGTTTTATTTTGTTTGTTTTTGGTATTTTCCCAAAATTCTTTAACGCATTCTAGATAGTAATTTAGGCAATCATGGGAAATTTTAGAAATATGAATCAAATCAGTTGGGCCTCAAATTTCTTGACAGACTGGAATGACCCAGATTAGCTGTATACTAATCTCACACAATGAGATGGAATGTAATTCCATCTCACACAAAATGACCATTTTGTTTTTTTTTTTAAATGACTCTATATTTATATTAGCTGATCACTAAAAAATTATAACTTTTTGTTGGTTTGCAACCCTCTCAGGAACTTTCTGGGCAATCTGAATCTGGGTCCCAAACATGGAGGGCAGGAAGAAACCAAAGAAAGAGGCAAGCCATTCTGGGTTGGTAGGTAGCAGTTTTAATAAGCAGAAAGAACTTACATAGGAGGCTTGTTTGGGGCAACAGCAAAAACAAGTAGATCCCCACATCTGCACCCCAGAGCCTTAAGGTTACAGAGAGACCTTAACTGGGTTCAGTCACATACACTGTGCAGTGGTTCTCAACACCACATGACTATTTCAAGACTATGACCTTGGAGTAAGAAAGGTAGGCAGAATCCACATTCTAAGGACAAGGGAGAGGGTGAGGAGCCTCCACTTGCCTGGGATCAGCTCATGGGTCAACTGGCAGTCATCGCTTTTCAACGACCTCCTCCAACATTTTTTCTTACTTTGTCAAAAGCAATCACAGCCTCTCAAAAGTTTTTTTTGTAGTTTCTTTGGAGAATATTTATATAAATAGATACATGTCTGCCTTATTAAACAATTACCTTTCTGCCAAGGCACTATCAAAACCCTACATTAACTGAGTTGAGTACTCACATTACCTATAAATTTGCCTCTAAGAATTTAGCTACAATCTTCTTCAACTTACTTTGTGGCTCAAGTATAGCTTCTTTCTTGAGAATAATGTACAAGGCTTAATTTTTCTCTTCCTTTGAGCAGACCCCCAGTGTACATTTGAATAGGGCAACTATTTTGGTTAAGGTACCTTTTGGAAGGGAAAAGCAAAGTAAAAAATGTTCCTGTCGATCATCTTATGTACATTTTGATTGTTTTTATGCCTCTCCTCTATGGTGGGATGGTCAAGATTTCAATTCCATCTCACACAAAATGACCATTTTGGTTTTTTTTAAAATGACTTTATTTGTTTTAGAACAGTTTTAGATTCACAGAAAAATGAGAGGAAGGTCCAGAAACTTCCCATATATCCCCACTCCCAAACATGCACAACCTCCCTCACCATCAACATCTCCCACCAGAATGATACTCTTGTTAAAACAGAGGGACCGACGTTGACACATCATTGGCATTCAGAGTTCATAGTTTACTTTATGGTTCACTGGATGCTGTACAATCTGAGTGCATAATGCATAATGCATGTATCCATCATTGTAGTGTCCTACAGAGTACCTAGAGAGTACTGTCCCTGCCCTAAAAGTCTCTGTGCTCTGCCCAGTCATCACTCCTCCTGCCCCTCAACCCCTGGCCACCACCGATCTTTTTACTGTCTCCACATTTTTACCATTTCCAGAATGTCATAGAGTTGGAATCCTACAGTATGGAGCCCTTTCAGGTTGACTCCTTTCACTTAGTAAAAATGTATTTAAGTTTCTTTCATGTCTTTTCATGGCATGATAGCTTGTTTTGTTTTAGCGCTGAATAATATTCCATTGTCTAGATGGAGCACGGCTTATTTATCCATTCACCTACTTAAGAACATACTGGTTGCTTCCAAATTGCAGCCATTATGAATAAAGCTGCTAGAGACATCACTGTGGAGGTTTTTGCGTGGATAGAGTTTTCCACTCCTTTAGGTAAATATCAAGGAGTATGATTGTTCCATTGTGTGGTAGAAGTATGTTTAATTTCGTAAGAAACCATCAAACTGTCTTCCCAAGTAGTTGTGCCATTTAACATTCACTCCAGCGATGAACGAGAGTTCTGCTGCTCCACATGCTTGCCAGCATCTGGTGCTGCCGGTGGTTCTGACCATTGTAATAGGCATCTAGTGATATCTAATTGTTGTTTTCATTTTAATGTCCCTGATGACATATGATGTGGACCATCTTTTCATATGCTTATTTGCCTTCTGTACATATTCTTCACTGAGGTGTCTGTTCAGTCCGTTGGCCCATTTTTCAATCAGGTTGTTTGTTTTCATATTATTAACTTTGGAATGACTGCTTTTTAAAATCACGACTTGCCGCATTTACCTTGCATTTCTAAAAAATTCTTTACCAATAAGCATTTTGGAATACTTCAAGCACTAGGCATATCGCTGTCTGTTCGTTGTCTGACATGTATGGAGAATTTACAGAATATTTGTATGTCTAAAGAAGATTGAAGTTCACTGTCCTCCTTATTTTTGATCCATAGATGCAGTGCCGAGCAAGAAAAAGACAGGATTAGAAAAAGGGGATATGGTAAAAACAAAACAAAATGAAATCTTGCCATTTGCAATGACGTGGATGGAACTAGAGGGTATTATGCTAAGCGAAATAAGTTAATCAGAGAAAGACATGTATCATATGATCTCACTGATATGAGGAATTCTTAATCTCAGGAAACAAACTGAGGGTTGCTGGAGTGGGGGTGGGTAGGAGGGATGAAGTGGCTGGATGATAGACATCGCGGAGGGTATGTGCTATGGTGAGCGCTATGAATTGTGTAAGACTGTTGAATAACAGATATATACCTCTGAAACAAATAATGCATTATATGTTAAAAAAAGAAGATGGTAGGAAGGGAAAAATGAAGGGGGGGAAATCAGAGGGGAAGACAAACCATGAGAGACTATGGACTCTGAGAAACAAGCTGAGGGTTCTAGAGGGGAGGGGGTGGGGGGATGTGTTAGCCTGGTGATGGGTATTAAAGAGGGCACGTATTGAATGGAGCACTGGGTGTTATACGCAAACAATGAGTCATGGAACACTACATCGAAAACTAATGATGTAAAGTATGGTGATTAACATAACATAATAAAATAAAATTTTAAAAAAGATATACTTTAAAAAAAAAGAAAGAAAAAGGGGATATGGGGAAAACCTTGTATACTCACGTCAGAATTCAGCCTATCTTTTATAGAAAGGTCCATAATTTCTGGATTTACTACGAACCTCACAGTGTATAAAAGGCCCCCTATAGAAAGAAAATTATCTTGCCAAGATGATGCAAGCCTATAAAGAAAGGTGCCAATCTTTCCGTGCCAACATACCTGAAGTGTGCTTCCCTCCCACTGTGTGTAGTGCATAACGCTGACAGGCTTCAGATGGTACTACATGGGCTGACTTAGCCTCTAAGTTACTCTTGCATGGTCTAGTAAAAAGAGCAATCAGGTACATGTTAGTTACAATCACAATTAACTTGCTCGACTGTTGTGTATTGTCAGGTAGATTTTTGCTCCTGAAGGGGTATCAGGCACCTTCTGAGTCCCTGGTTCCAAGGCAAGCTCCATCCCAGATAAGTGGAAAAGTGAAACAATTTACTTTTGTGAACTCCCACTTAGAATCTCTCCTGGCCCTTTATTTACTCTGGACCTTCCTCTCCTCAGACATGAAAATCAGTGCCCTTAGACTACTCTAATTGTCTGGACATTCTGGAAAGGATGTGACTATCTGTGTCTATCATTCACAACTGCCAGTAAATTCAGGCCCCAGAGTCAGTGTTGCAAAAAAGGGATTTGGGACACCTGTGAAGTCAGCCCATTCCTTACTTAGGTGTAAGCAATAGCTAGTTAGTACAATAGTTGTCAAACATCCTCATACAATTTCCTCCTGACCCAGCTCAATCACTGGCCTCACCTGGCTTGTTCTGTTTTAGACAGTAATGTCTTTTTTTTTTTTAAAGATTTTATTTATTTATTTGAGAGAGAGAGTGAGAGAGAGAAAGAGCACAAAAGGGGGAGCAGGAGAGGGAGAAGCAGACTCCCTGCTGAGCAGGGAGCCTGATGTGGGACTCGATCCCAGGACTCCAGGATCATGACCTGAGCCGAAGGCAGTCGCTTAACCAACTGAGCCACCCAGGCGCCCCTAGACAGTAATGTCTTAACACTTCAGTTCTGAGGTCTAATTTATGGAGTATAATATCAGCATTGCATCATATCATTTTAATCCCTGCTGAGGATCTTTAGTTCCTAAGGAGTTACTCAGAATCCTTTTGAGTCTCAATATTTCAAGAATGCAGCACATTTATGAAAAAAGATAACATTGATCAATACTAGTGGCTTTGAAATAAAACTCGAGCAAAATACACAATGAAAATAAACTTAGGAATTCCCTTTCTTTGCAAATGTTCATGAATCCCAGATATTTTTGGAAAATTCATTATCAGGGAAAAGGAACTATTCTTAATTTTATATTTAACTTCTTGGTAGCTTATTCAAGCAATATATACACATTGAAAAAATGTCTCACTAATGGCTTCTATTTCTTCTCCTCTTCCCCAGAGATAACTACTACTATCAATTTGGCATATATACTTCCCATCTTTTAGTATATGTGTCACAAAGAAGATCAAACCATCTTCACTCATTTTTTTTTAAATCTAAGCTCTGCACAGATCATTCAATAAGAAACCTTATCTATGCATTCAGTATCTTCAAACATAAAACTAGGACTCTTGAAATAAAGTGATGGTATCTCTCTCTGATTCTTTTAAATCACATAACTAAAAAAAGCAGAGAGGTGGAAGAAAAGGAGAGTCAAGGCCAGTTATTGAGTTGGAGCAATTTACATTTTTAATAACTTTGAGAGGTTAGGCAGTGTCATATTTTATCGGAATATCTAGCAAGCCCTCAGTGTCTGTTTTTTTCTCTATTTGCATAAGCAATTGACAGCTCATTAAGAGCTCATTAGAAAACAGTGAAGACCCTGTGATCAGGGGAAACAAAAAAGAGCAGTGCTGAGAAAGAAGTCTTCATTTGTAAATGTCCTCAATATTTCATGAAAATATGAAATATATCTAAAATATATGGTGGTGAAGGCGAGTAAGCTATATTGACTAAAAAACACAAGACGATGACAACATTGCCAGTCATTAAATCTTAGCCTCTTCATCTTAATAAGATAAAGGTGATAGAATTCATAACTATAATTTTATCTGAAAAGCAAACCAAAAATGTCCACATTCTCTGTGTTCTTTTTCCTTCCTTTCTTTCCCCAAACTTTTATCTCTCATCTATCATCTGCCTATTTATCTATTCATCCATCATCTATCTAATCTATTATTCTTAAATTCTAGATGACTATATCTTAGAGAAATCAAATAATCTTATTGTTTAAGAATAGTCTATATGTGGAAAAAATTGACTATGATTCTTTGCCAGTAAATATGTTCAGAATATAAATTAGTTCTTTTTTACTTGCTAATGCTCTCTGGACCCAAACAAAGTAGACAAAATCAGATCTTCTCTGAATAAATGTTTGCCTGATACTTCTAAATCTCTAGACACCAAAAACCTATCATAAAATGAAAGGCAAATGCACACTGGTGTGCGGGCTATTCTTTTGCTTTTGTACTGCATTTTGTAAAACGCATGAATACAAAGCACTTTTAAACACTCAGGAATCAATACAAAGGAAGCAGTGAGAACACATTTATTCCTGTTCTATCCCATTTCGGGGCCGCCAGAGTTTTGCTTGACCAGATGTTGCAGAGTTTCCAAGTCAAATCTGTTCATCTCCTGGCTGTCAACTGAAGGCCACTCTACTTATAAACGTTAAGACTTTCTATCTACTCCTATCTTTTTTTGCACATTCATATTTTACGAGAGGTTTCCATTTGAGAGAGAGAGAGAGAACTAAGTATTTTTACGTGGTCCATCCTCCTATCTATTTTGCATTATTGCCTTTTGGAAGGAAAAAAAAAAAGTGAGAGCTGTAGTTTGTATTTAGGCCATTTGTATGTTCTTTATTGGGGTCCGTTTGAATGCCCAATTTGATCTCAATGGCTCATCCTTTGTAACATAAAATAAAACATGGTGCTCAAGAAAAGTAACGACACATACACCCAGGCCCTTTCAGAGCAGTTGGTAAAGCTTAAGCCCTGCATCTCTCTGTGTGGCGGTTTCCCTTCTCTTTCTTTTCTTTCACTGTGACAAGCAACCATTGTCCCCTTGGTGAGATCTGCAATATTACTTTGACCCCAGCCCATCAATCTGCCTCAATTGGATAATGATCTGTAATCACTTTCTTTCAGGGGAGTCTATAAATTTGCCAAGGCCCCATTCTTTTCTGAAGGACTCCTTATGTTCACTCCCATTTGTGCAAATCCACTCTCTTTTACAGGGCTAAATAGCCATGCACATGGTCCATTCTGTGAAGAGGCACTGGGCGGGTTTCTGTTGATTTTCCATGCTCTAGTCTCTTAAAGGAGACTAAGTCTGACATGCCGGGACGCAGTGGGGGGTGGCCGAGCCAGGCCACATCACAGGCAGCCGCTTTGCTCATTAAGACTGACCCATCATTAGGTCACTTTGTGCCATCCTCGTAATCAATGAGCTTAATGTTTAAACGCAAAAAAAGTTATAAGGAAAGGAGTGTGGAGGTGGAAGGGAAAAGGAATTGGTAGAAAGGACAGAGAAATCCATCATGTCTAAGTCTTAGAGATAGACTTTGCTAGCAGAGGCTGAAAGGAATTCAAATAGCATTATTTGATATCTCAAGTAACCCTTTGTGGTCCTGTTTGTTTTCCACAAAACATGACAATTCTTAGACCCTACTTCTCCCCAGTGGCATCTACTCCTCTCATTAAGTAGGATGAAAGGCTCTATATCAGACTCAATCTACATTTGCTGGGGAACCATATGGCAAAGGCAAAGGTGGACGAAGTTCATGAGCAACTTGGAAGTGTTATGAGAATTTAGTTTAATAGCATATGGACCCAAATATATTCATGACCGCAGCCAAATGGGATAAATGAACAACAACAACAAAAGAAAAAAACATCTAGAACATAATCTAAACTGCTCCTATTAAGGGGGATTGAAAAGACTTTTTGGTCATCATATTTCCAACACAAAAAGAAACAGTGTCTCTATGTACAGTGAGGGGTATAAACATAAATACATTTTAATCAAAATAAGTATTAATGAGCAGAGGAACTAGATAAGCTGAAAGAGTCTGTCCTTTAGATAACGTACATTGGTAATGACAATAATTTTCAAGAAGACAAACTTCTTTCCAAATTGGTTTATAGTAAACCAATGATGCCTTTGTTATTTGGTTTGGGAGAACAGTTTAGGAAAACAATAAAGGACATCACAAAACTGTCTAGGGAACATCAGAGAAAAAAAGCAAATAGTTTAAAAAATGTTTGTGTTTTGCCCTATCCTGTAGAAAAAAAATGTGTATTTTAATTTTCACATTCCTATACTAATTTTGCCCTTATAAACATTTTAAAATTGATTTATAACATATATATATATATACACACATAGAAAATACATCAAACATGAATGTAGATTTTCGTGAATAATTATTAAACAAACACTCATGTGATCACCACACCGCTTAAGAAATTAACGTTTGTGATTGAAATATTAGAATCAGGCTAAAAAGAAAATTAACTCTTTCAAACCAGGAGGGTCCTTTCCTGAATCGTGGTTTATATGGTCCTCTCTTGGATTATATGGTCCTCTCGTGAATTACAGACTATACGAGGGCTGATGAAACCCTTAGAGGTCACACAGTCAATGTGACAATGTCATCAAATAAAAGTCTAATGCCAAAATAGTTAAGTTACTTATCTCGGATGTCATAGCTTGTAGGGGCTGAATTCAGGCTGCATCTCAGGTTGCAGACCCACTTTTCCATTCTTAATTCCATCTCATCAACGACCTCTGATGGGGAAGTCTATGAAAGGTCTCTGTATCACAAAAACCTTGTTTATGTACTTACAAATAAGTGTCTATGCCCAGGTGTTGCCATCATACACTGAAAGAAAACAAACTCATTCAGTGTCTTAATTGAGATCATTCTACCCGTGGAATCTCACATACTGGGTAATAATTGCTTCAAATATGGAGGACAACTGTTTCATTTTGCCCCTAAAATGGTCATGCATAAAACGGTCTGACAATTCCAAGTACTGAAGGCAGAGACAAATATAAAAAGTTTTGCTGCTACTAATAGAAAATGAAGAATGTGCATCCCACCAGTGACAAGCCATTAGTGTTCAAATTATAAAATGTGTCATGAATGTCTAATTGCAAGTCAGCTTTTTCCCCCTGTGATTCTCTACCTAAGAGTTAATTCAGGAGTTAAGAGACTAAAATATGCCACATGCAACAATATTTACATTCTGTGAGGTTTTTGGGTTTTTTTTTTCCTAAAAAAGTAAACTTATTTCTTAAGGTTTATTGTACATTGGCTGGAAACATATAGGGTCAGTCAGTATAAGTTAAAAAAAAAATTCTGAGAAATTATTGACAAAAGAGCTACTGACTTAGAAAATGACCAGAAATTTTGAGTCCCCTGATAATAAAATTTTAAAATTTTCTTTCTTATTTTTTGGAGAAGATGATTGCTATTTTTATCCGTCCTTCCTTATGGACAAAGAATAATCACAAAATGAGCTCCATCATTTTACAAAGGAAGAAACTGAGGCTCACAGAGGTTGTTCCTTGCCCATGGTCATATAGCTGCTAAGCAGATGGATTTGAATTTGAACTAGGTCAGTCTGGTTCAAAGGCATATATATATTTTCTACTCTCTGCTCTACTCCTTTTAAAATTTATCTCATTATTAATTTGTTCCAAATATACAAAATAAATATATATTCAAAATTAGAAATTATCACTTTATTCACAGTTATAGACACTATGGAAACAAAGATGATACAATGTATCAGAGGTTCCTCTCCATTCCACTTTACAGCTTTATCAGAGGTTCTCTAGCATTTTATTCATTTTATTATTCTAAATAGTTATTAATTTATAACTTAGAGAGTTGTCCGTACTCTCTTCCACCAAGCTTTTCTTTTTAGATTATGGCTAGTAAGCTGAAAAGTATGTGATTCCAAGCCATACATCTTATTTGTTTGTAATCTCTCTGAAAGGTATATTCCAATCCCAGTCATCTTTTGGCATGTGCTCTCTGCTTTTTTTTCCCCCAAGTTTATTTATTTATTTAAATAATCTCTACAACCAATGTGGGGCTTGAACTCACGACCCTGAGATCAAGAGTTGCATGCTCCTCTGATTGAGCCAATCAGGCACCCCTGTTTTTTGTTTTTGTTTTTAAATCCAAAACAATGGCTAAGGGCTTTTCAGTAAGGCCCGCTCACTATCAAAATGCCCTGGGTGCCAGACTGCTGTACATGTTTAAATTTTTCCTGGGAATTCTTGAATTATGCCCATATGTACTCTATCTCTTCTTCTAATTCCTCTATTTCTGTCCAAAGTTACCCTAGACAACAGTTGAGTCTGATCTTTGCATATACCTTGGAACGGTTTTCTTTCCTATGAAGAAGCAAAGTTGTTCCATCCTTTCCAATTTAAGCTAACAACATAGAAACATTAAAAATGTCTTGCATTATGTATTATTACGGCCTTACCCTTTCTTTGGGCAATTGTGCACGTTCATTGTTTGTTTGTTTCAAAGGGATTTCCTGTGTAACACAACTTTCAGAAACTACTTTTAGTTTCCCAAATTGTAACTTAATGCACTGCAGGGGTTGCTTTGGTTTTATATTCTTCTTTAGGGTTCTTTTCTTCCTAATACACTAAGAGAGAATACTGGCATTAAATGAAGTCAGAGATAATTTTGGTCCCTCTGCCCCAACCTTTTTTGTTCCCAAAAAGAATGTGCCTCCCAAATAGTGTACACAAAATCCCCAAAACAAAGACCACAGCTTCTACCAACAACCCAATTGGGAATTATCTTCAAATGGGGAAAATGAGCAGACTGGAAACAGAGGGAGGTTCTGCAGACCCATCCTTCCAAGATGATCTTTAAGCAAGGCTGAAAAAATTCTGACAGCTCTAGCAGGAAGCAAAGATTTACCTCACGCACATGGAACTGGCTAGTCCCTTTCAGTTATGCCTTGGATTTTTATTTGATGGTTCAGTCATTGGTCTGCTTTAATTAACTGGGATTGGCCTGAAAAATAGGCGAGAAAAAAAAAAAAAAAAGAGCCATTAGCTGCAGCAGCAGCAAAAGGACAAAACTCTGTAAGAGCACTGTTTTCGTCCTAGAGTTATCCTGACCGAGGGCTGAATTTTAGTTTCATCCCTTATTGCCTATGTGAACACCAGCAAGCTAATGTCACCCTCTGAATTTCAATCACACCATCCCATCAACAGGCATAAAACTATCAACTTTACTGGTTATAGTATGGATAAGTGAAATACTGTAAATGGAAACATTTTACCCCAGTATCTGGCATAGCATTCGCATGTATAAGTATCTACTGTGATTAGCATTTTTATACTCTTCTGAAATAGTTTCCAAAAGTAGCATGTGGAAAGATTGATAATTATACAGCTGTAAGACTATGATGTGGTTGTTCGTAAGACCTTTCCCTGGGCCATTGCACTGTGCTCATTTCTGCTGTGAAAGCCTGGAAAATCTAGAGGTGATTATTCACTGCTAGACTTAATGCCCATTAAGAGTGTGGATGTGTATTATACTACAGCATCTGGTATATAATAAAGGCCTAACAAATATTGATTGAATAAATGAATAAATTCATACCGTTTTTATTCTACGTGTACATAGGTGTAAATGAGCTTCCTTCAACTTGCTATCTGAAAAATGAAAGATCTGGTCTTCCTTCCACCTGTTCAAAGAAGCTTATTCTTGAATCCATGATTTAGAAGCGCTTATCATCATCTTCAATAATCTCAGCAAATTCTCCTCCACCTTCATCTGTAAAATGTTGGTAAATGATGGAATAGGAACATCACTGTGGGAGGATATTCTGGAATAGGAAGAGAAGGAATAAAGAGAGAAAAAGAACAGATCCTAAGATATGTTGCATTTTTCTCAGATTAAAAAACAAAACACAGGTGATATTTTCAAGATTTAGAATGCCAAGAATGGCTCAAGATATTGAGGAAGGTGTCTGGTTTTTGAGGAGCTGTCTTTTCAGGACTTTTTCTATTGTAAGATGATTTTTTGCATTAAATGGTTTGATGTGCACTTGAAGTTGAAGTGCTATCTACATTGGTCTTGAGGCATATCAACTGTAATATATTAAGAACCTTGGAGTGGCCTGTGGGGAAGAAGTGAACGTATAAGAAAATTTTCAGAGTCTGCTAAAAGATTTCACCAGCAGCTATTGCTATGGCTATAAAACTCTTTATTAAGATTCTTCTAGGATTGTATCAATTTAATATATTTTTACATGAAGCCCCTTCATTCTCTTTCTTTCTTTCTTTCTTTCTTTCTTTCTTTCTTTCTTTCTTTCT
>NW_023270709.1:11489218-11492523 GCF_011800145.1 Mirounga leonina
TTCTTTCTTTCTTTCTTTCTTTCTTTCTTTCTTCTTTCTTTCTTTCTCTTTTCTTCAATTCTCTCACTTTGCTGTCAAAGAAGAACTGCTCAGATTCACTTGATTCCAAACAGAGCTCTTGGACAACTCAACGCTAGCTAGTGGTCAGTGCTCTAGAGAAACAGACATTTTCTTTGTGTGCCTCCTATTCACTCTTCTAACCATGTAATGCCTTAAAGCTTGTTTGTTTCACTTTGTTTAAGTTTCACTATTTAGATTTCTATTTCAAAGTTAATTTCTATTTAAAACTTATTGAATATTTAATGTCATGGGGGAGAAGATTGCAGGGGCAGTTGAGTAGTGAAAGTCAGTTTCCTTCAACATGTCCATACTCTCTGTGACAGCAGATGGCTAATAAGCCTGCCAAGGAGTAGTTTCTAAACTTTTTAGTCCTCCATAGAACTCTAGCAGCTCATCAGTGTCATAGGCAGATGGGAGGAACCTTTATCTTCAAAGGCCTGGAAGAGACTCATGTTCAATGTTTTCTATATCAGCACTAAATACTGCTTCAAGATGGGCAAAATTGTCTAAGAATAAAAATACAAAGACTCGTTGTGTCTGAGAAAAATACAGCAACAGACTCATATGGAGTTTGATATGGAGAAAGACTCCGGGGAAAGTTAAATGCCCTCCCCTTTGTAGAGACCACTCAAAAACAGACAGAAATTGATTTTTCTATAGAGGTATTACAACATGTAAGTTGATATATCAAGCAGAATAAACATATCATCTGATAGTTTGCAAAGTTAGCCAAGAACTCTGCTTGAATAAGAAAACTAGTGTTTTTCTTGGGAAAGCAAGAACAGGGGCTATTTGAACTCAGCAAGAGAATTAATGCAGTTACAAGGTCCCTCATGAATAATTTATGCAATATTTGTCAGCAAACAACTAGGTCTAAAGGCAAATGATCTAAGTTCCCAGATAAGAAATTAGGAAAAAGAAAACTCCCTCAAAACATGAAAAAAGGTAAAAACAAAAGCCTGATACAGATAATTTTAAGAATATCAAAAGAAAATAATAAACATGAGAAAAGGCAACAATAAAGCCAGAAAGAAATCAATGAAAGAACAACAATGACGACAGTACAACAGAGATTAGAAAAATAAAAAACTTTCTTTGGAAAGATTATTAAGTGGACATCTATAATGATGATTAAGAAAAAAAGAAAATAGGAGATATAAATAAAAAAAGAATGGCAAAGGGGAAACAGTTACAGACATTAACAGAAATTTAACATAAAAGAGTAATACAAAAAATAAGAAAATGTAGGTAATTTCATATATTTGGAAGAGAAAAAAAAAATACCAAAGTTGATGGGAAAAAAAAAAAAAACTGGAAAAACAGAATAAGCCAATAAATGTGAAAGAACTGAAGCCCAGGCCTGCATGATTTTAATCATATTTTAAACTAAATTTTTTTCCTTTTTTTTTTTAGAGTGAGAGAGAGCATGCACATGAGTGGGGGTTGGGGGCGGGTGGTGGTAGGGGAGGGCAGAGGGAGAGGGAGAGAAAATCCCAAACAGGCTCCACACTAAACCACCCAGGCACCCCTTTTTCCCCAATTTAAAAAAAAATAATTATTTGGGGGGCACCTGGGTGGCTCAGCCGTTAAGTGTCTGCCTTCGGCTCAGGTCATGGTCCCAGGGTCCTGGGATCGAGCCCCACATCAGGCTCCCTGCTTGGCAGGGAGTCTGCTTCTTCCTCTCCCACTCCCCCTGCTTGTGTTCCTGCTCTCGCTAACTCTCTGCCAAATAAATGAATAAAATCTTAAAAAAATAATAATTATTTTGAAATCATTTTAGACTTTCAGAAGGGTTTCAAAAGGAGCCCAGAATTTCTATATGCCCTTCACCCAGTACCCCTAATGCTAACTCTACATTACCATGGTACGATTATCAAAACTGAGAAATTAACATTAGATATCCCAGCTTTGTACCTTCCTTTTCTGTTCCAGAATCCAATCCAGGATACCACATTGCATTTAGTTATTTAGCTTATATCTCTTTAAATCTCCTCCAATCTGTGATTGTTCCTAGTGCTTCCCTGTCTCATGACCTTGACACTTTTGTAGAGAACTGGTCAGAATATAAAAATTGCCTCATTTTGGGTTTGTCTAGTGGAGGTTTCCTATGATTTGACTGCTAAATTGTGGATTTTAGGGAAGAAAGACAGTGTGACATATTCTTGGCATTGTATCAAATTAGGTATATTTTGTTATATCCTTATATATTTTCACTGGTGATGTTAGTTGGTTACTGGATTAAGCTGGTAGCATGTTTCTTCATGGTCAAGTTACTATTTTGCTCTTTTTATATTCAGTTTGTTATAATTGAGTCACCAAACCCAATCTACACCCACAATGAGGGGCTGGGAATCAACATCCAACTCCTGGAGAAAAGAGCATCAAAGAATTTATGGGCATGGGTTAAAAACACCATGGTGATGAATGAATATTTTGTTGGAGATACTTTGAGGCTATGCAAATATTTTATTGATGTTACCAAAGCTTTGCCTCCTAATTTCAGGATTGAACAGGGGATTTCCTGCAGCAATGATTACAGTGGTGTCCTCATAGTGATTTCTTCCTTTGGTATGGTAAATTGCCCCTTCTCCATTTATTTATTTGCTCAATCATTTAGTATACTAATTATTTACTCATGCACATTCATTGTATTCTTCAGGTTATAACCCACAACTATCAATAGCAATTTTGATGGTCAAATTGTTCCATGTCCCCTTCCCAAATTTTTACATGAAATTTTCCAATGCTACCGAGAAGTTGAAAGAATGATAAAGAAAATGGATTTAATGCTTCACCAATTGCTTAAAATTTGCAATTTTATCTCTTTCTCCATACATGCATATATATAAATGTTCTCTGAAACATTTAAGAACTGCAAACATCATGACATTTCCCATGTAAGTTTGGCTTGTATCTCCTAAGGAAAGGCCACTTCTCATACAACCTCAACATGATTACATCATCCAACATGTTGACATTCCAGATAATCAACATTGAGAAAAAAATTATCTATAGTAAGTCTAATTTCAATATCCCCAGCTGTTCCTAAAACATCTTGTTAAAGCTTGTTTTTAAAATGCCAGTGTCCAAACAAATAAATAAATATAAATAAAAATCCAGTATCCCACCAAAGATTACTCACAGTATTTTGTTATAATTTTTAGTTTTCTATAAGCTAGAGCACTTCTCCACTTTTCTCTTTCTTTCTTTCTTTCTTTCTTTCTTTCTTTCTTTCTTTCTTTCTT
>NW_023270709.1:11492533-11540295 GCF_011800145.1 Mirounga leonina
CTTTCTTTCTTTCTTTCTTTCTTTCTTTCTTTCTTTCTTTCTTTCTTCTTTTCTTTCTTTTTTTGTCATTCATTACACTGTCATTATTTTTAAGAATCTAAGTCAATTATCTTGTAGAATATCTCCTATAATTTGGCCTTGTTTGATTGGTTCTTCATAATTAGATTCAGGTTAATTATTTTTTGAAAAATACAAGGACATAATGTTTCAAAGCACAAACTATCATTTATTTTTATATGGTTGAATTTAATAATCTTTTATTTTATTGAATAAAATAGTCACTCATGGCCATGGAGATACTCAGCTCAGATCTCCCTTAAGAAGAGCTGGATGAATAGCCTCTAGTTGCTATAATTGTGATTCTACAGAGACATGCATTCTGGGGCCACAGCTCCCCCAGGCTGCTGACAGCCAATGACTGGGCATGAAAGAAGTGGTACAACTGGACCATTCCAGCCTGATGTGAAATTAAACCAACAGGCAGTTTTTGCTTTGAGATTCTCCATCAGCACAGGCAAAACTTGAGCAAGAGTGCTCTGCATTCTGAGATTTGCTGCCCATGCTCCCTTCCCTCCCTTCCCCAATTCCCCATTATACTGCACCATAGTCTGAATTCCTTCATGTTGACTCTTCCTCCCACTTAATCCTTCAAAGAGGTTTCCTCCAACAGATCTTTTGCACATCAGTTATCATATTTTGATATCTGCTTGCATTTTTTAAAAAAAGTTCCAGGTATGATATTTTATAATTTGTGAAGACACTTCCCTTTTCTTATGTTAGATTTTTTTAAATCTCATTGCACTAGAATGTACCAATATGATGTTAAGTAATATTAGATGTAGTGAGCATTTTGCCTGTTCCTTATATTAGAAAGGATTCCTTCAATTTTTCCCATTATGGAAGATGCTGGCTTTAGAGCTGTTATACACAGATGATATGATATCAAGGGAGTTTCCAATTCCTACTTGACTGAATGCCTTAATCTGAAATTGGTACTAAAATTTGTTGATAACTGAAGAAAATTATGATTTTTCCCATAAATCAATTAAAATGGTGAATTACATTAATAGATTTCCTAATACAGAATCATCTTTGCATTCCTGCAATATATTCTACTCATGTCATTTTATTCAATGTATTGTTGATTTTTTTCCCCATTTTGTTATGATTTTTGTATCAACATTAATAAAAAAGGTTGGTCTATAGTTTTCTTCTTTGTGTGATATCTTTATTAGGTTTATTATTATTATTATTTTTAAAGATTTTATTTATTTATTTGAGAGAGAGAGAGAGCATGAGTAGGGAGAGGGGAGGGAGAGAGAGAGAGAGAGAGAATCCTAAGCAGACTCTGTGCTGAGCAGAGAGCCTGATGCAGGGCTTGATCCAGGACACTAAGGTCATGACCTTAGCCAAAATCAAGAGTCGGATGTTTAACCGACTGAGCCACCTAGGTGCCCCTTTATTAGGTTTAGGTAGCAATCTTATACTAATGTACTTTTTTTAAGATTTTATTTTTAAGTAATCTCTACATCCAGTGTGGGGCTTGAACTCACAACCCTGAGATCAAGAGTCACAGGCTCTACCTACTGAGCCATCCAGGTGCTGCACTAATGTATTTTAAAATTAGATCTTCCTTCTTTTCATATATGCTGGAGTAGCGCCATCTGGTCTTTGAGTATTTAAGTCCAGATGATTTTTGTGTGATAGTTCTACAGTTTTGTTTCTTTTTATGCAAATGGACATATTTATGTATTCTATTTCTATGAGGATCAATTTTTGGTTAAATTAAATTTTTCTAAGAAATCACTCATTTTATCTGGTTTTCAAGTTCGTTTGAATAGAGTTATTTGTAGTTGGTTATGACTTTTTTCTCAAAATTCTCTTTAATGTATATTTCCCCCTCATCATTTCTTTTGTGTATTTGTGCTTCTTAATGTAGTTACTGATTACTTTGGCTACTAATTTGTTATTTAAAAAAAATCAAGAAATAATCATTTTATCTTTACATTATTGTTTTATTTTATTTTATTTTATTTTATTTTATTTTATTTTATTTCTTTAAAGATTTTATTTTTTAAAGTAATCTCTACACCCAACCTGGGGCTTGAACCTACAACCCCAAGATCAAGAGTTGCATGCTTTACCAACTGAGCCAGCTAGGTGCCCATACATTATTCTGTTTTATATCTCATTAAATCCACCATATCTATAATATTTCCCTGCTGCCTGCTTTTATTTCAATTTGTGATCCTTTCTGTGGATTTTTTTTTAGTAAGGAATCTAAATTATTTATTTTTATTATTCAATTTTCAGTTATGTAAGTTTTTGAAACTTTAGATTTAGTTAGATTAAATTTTTCTCTAATCACCACTTTCATCATTTGCTGTAGATTCTGATATGCAGTTTTCATTATGATTAGTGTTATGAATCCTGCAATGTTGGTTTGATTAACCCCTTTCTCACAAGATTTACTTATTAGAAATCTGCTTAAAATTTTTTAAAATTAAATACTTTTTAAAAATTTTTTGGTTTTAGTGTTAATTTTTAAATTTAGTTACTTTGGAAAGACAGCTTTGTTTGAATTATTTATATTTTATGAAATTTATTGAGGTTTTTTTTCTTTGTGACATAATATGTAGTTAGTTGTGAATGTTCCCTATGTAATGGAAAAGAAGGCATATTATATATTACGGGATATGAAGTTTGATATATTTATGAGATACACCCTACTGATTAAGCTAGCTAAGTCTTTTATATCCCTACTTATTTGCTTTTATTGGATTATTCAAAACCAGAAAGTGGATTTCTCTTTGATCTTCCTTAATTTCTGCTTTAGGAGGGCATTATTTGCATAGATTTCATAAGTTTCACATCTTTGTTGTAAATCAGTGAATTTGATTATATTGAAGTAAGGATTTCAGCTCAACAAAGCACACCATGTACAAAGGCAACAGAAAAATGACAGGTTTGGGAAAGGTATTTGCAATATTTAAAATCAATAAAGAACAAGTATTTAGATTAGTTAGGAGATTCCTGTAAACCAACAAGAAAAAGAAAGAGCAGCTTAATGGAAAAATGGGAAAAATACAAAAACAGAGAAGAGACTCAAAAAACAAACATATGAAGACATACACAAATTCCATTAGACATTAGACATTTGCATAGTAAAACAGTGAGATCCCTTTCAACCTATTAGGATGTTGACAATTGGAAAGCAGGATGATGCCAAGTGTTAGCAGGGAGAGGGTAATGAAGCCCTCACGCCCTCATCCACTACCAGTATGAGGGTGGAGTGATAATCATTCTGCATAGCACTGGATAGCATTTGGTCAAATCAAGTATAGTGTAACTGAGTATATATGCCAATGAGACTCTCAAACAGGTTCATAAAGGGACTGAGTGTGCAAGCTCATCACAGTGCTGTTTGTGGTGGTGTTGAGTGCAAAAAGGAAGAAGCATAGTCTATGGTGTAATACCCATCAAACACATCAGGATGGTTGCATGTGGAAAGGAAAGCAGAATAGGAGTGGAGAATGGGAATGAGAGGAACAATGATTCAAACAAGAGAGAGGTACTGCATGCTCAAATGATGATGGGTTGCCATGAAGGAATGGGTGCAATTAATTCAACTGTGCACCTGAGGGCACATATATATCAGCCAGTAGAAAGGCGTGTAGAAAAGTCTGGAATGAGTCAGTACTTCCCTCCAGAACTCTACCTACTGCCCTAAGGGCTTGCATTCAATAAAGGTAGATATGGCTAAAGAGGAGAACAACTTCATTCTTCAGAACCGGAATTAAGAAGCGGTGGTTTATTTAAGGGCAGACCTGAAATACGGTAAAGTTCAGGTCTCCATTTCAGATTTGGGCTCATATATAAGATAAATATATATCACTTTTCCTTAGAAAAGTAAACTATTTTCAGTAGCAATGAAAGTAAATTTAAAAGAGGAGGCAGAGCAAGATGGCGGAGGAGTAGGAGACCTGGATTTTGTCTCCTCTCAGGAATTCAGCTGGATAGGGATCAAACCAATCTGAACACCTACAAACTCAACAGGAGATCGAAGAAAGGAATAGCAACAACACTCTGAACAGAAAAGCGACCACTTTCTGGAAGGTAGGACGTGTGGAGAAGTGAATCCGAGGCGATATTCGGGAGGATAGATGGCGGGGGAGGGGCCTCCGTCGGCCGCTTCTGGCAAGTGATAGAACCACGGACCACAAAATCGGAACTTTTAGAAGTCAGCGCTGCTGAGAGACGTCACTCTGGTGGCTAATTGGGGGGTGAAATCCTCGCGGGACAGTGTGGTCTTGGGACCCTCGGGGTCACAGAAAGACCGGGGGTGCCTGAGTGTGGCAGAGCTCCCAGGTAATGGAGCAGGGAAGACGGCTGCAGAGATGGAGCCCAGGCGCGGGCTCTCAGCTCGGGGTTGACATAAGCCGTGATCCGCGGCACAGTCAGGCCACTGCTCCTCCAGCAGGGACCCAACAAGCGGCAGATCCGGGGAGACTCACCTTCCTCCCCCGGGAGGAGCCGCGCGGGAGTGCACCGCAGGGATCTGCTGGGTTTGGAGACTCCACCCGGGGTCGGGTGCCAGAGATAGAAATGCGCGGTCACAGGCCGGGTGAGCACAGAGTGCGGCCGGAGACCGGGGAGACAGGAATGACTGACGGCTTTTCTCTGGGGGCTCACTGAGGAGCGGGGCCCCGAGTTCTCGGCTCCTCCAGGGCAGAGATTGGGAGGCCACCATTTTCACTCTCTGCCTCCAAAGCTGTACGGAAAGCTCGCAGGGAACAAAAGCCCCGGAGAGCAAACCCGAGCAGATTACTTAGCCGGGAGGGGGCAAGGGTGGGGCAATTCCGCCTCCGGCAGAGACATTTGGAAACCACGGCAACAGGCCCCTCCCCAGAAGATCAGCGAGAGCAGCCAGCCAAGACCAAGTTTACCGATCAATGAGAACGGCAGAACTCCAGCGCTAGGGGACTACTGCACATAGAATTCACGGCTTTTTTACCATGATTCTTTAGTCTTTCAAGGTTGCTTTTTTTTTTTAACTGTATTTTTTTCTTTTCTTTTTTTTTTTGAATTTTTCTTTTTCCCTTTTTCAAGCAACTTCTTACCAATCCCTTTTTTAAAAAAAACATTTTTATTTTTCATTTTTAGAGTCATATTCTATCCCTTCATAGTAGTTACCTGTATTTTTGGCTTACATATATAAGTTGTTCTCTCTTTAAAATTTTGAGATAGTTTCTTCTAACAGATCAAAATATACCCTAAATCTCTAGTGTATGGTTTTTTCTACTCCCCTGCCTGATCACATTCTCTCCCTTTTTATTTTTAATCCTCTCCTTCTTTTTTCAAACAACTTCTTATCAATTCCTTCTATAAATTTTTTTTTATAATTTCCATCTTTACAGTCATATTCCATCCCTTCACCATATCAACCCTTATTTTTATACATATATAAGTTTTTCTTTCTTTAAAATTTTGGGAGGCACTTTCTTCGACCAGACCAAAATACACCCCAAATCTAGTGTGTGGCACTGATCTATATACCAGCCTGATCATATTTGGTCACATTCTATTTTTTGTTTTGTTTTGTTTTTTGTTTGTTTTTATCTTTATCTGTTTCTTTTTTTTTTCTTCTTTTTTCTTTTTTCTCTCTTTCCCTTTCTTTTCCCACTGCTTCAAGTCTTTTCTGATTTGTTTAGAGTATATTTTCTGGGTACATTGTTAACCTACTAGCATTTTGTTCTCTCATTAATCTATCCTCCTCTGCACAAAATGACAAGACGGAAAAAATCACCTCAACAAAAAGAACAAGAAGTAGTACCGACTGCCAGGGACCTACTCAATACAGACATTAGTACGATGTCAGATCTAGAGTTCAGAATCATCACTTTAAACATACTAGCTGGGTTTGAAAAAAGCATGGAAGTTATTAGAGAAACCCTTTCTGGAGAAGTAAAAGAACTAAAACCTAACCAAGTCGAAATCAAAAAGGCTATTAATGAGGTGCAATCAAATGTGGGGGCACTAACTGCTAGGATAAATGAGGCAGAAGAGAGAATCAGTGATATAGAAGACCAAATGATGGATTATAAAGAAGCTGAGAAAAAGAGAGATAAACAACTACTGGATCACGAGGGCAGAATTCGAGAGATAAGCGATACCATAAGACGAAACAACATTAGAATAATTGGGATCCCAGAAGAAGAAGAAAGAGAGAGAGGGGCAGAAGGTATAATGGAGCAAATTATAGCAGAGAACTTCCCTAATTTGGGGAAAGAAACAGGCATGAAAATCCAGGAAGCACAGAGAACCCCTCTCAAAATCAATAAAAATAGGTCAACACCCCGACATCTAATAGTAAAACTTACGAGTCTCATAGACAAAGAGAAAATCCTGAAAGCAGCTCGGGAGAAGAGATATGTAACCTACAAGGGTAGAAACATTAGATTGGCAACAGATCTATCCACAGAGACCTGGCAGGCCAGAAAGGACTGGCAGGATATATTCAGAGCACTAAATGAGAAAAATATGGAGCCAAGAATACTATATCCAGCTAGGCTGTCATTGAAAATTGAAGGAGAGATAAAAAGCTTCCAGGACAAACAAAAACTAAAGGAATTTGCAAACACAAAACCAGCCCTACAAGAAATCTTGAAAGGGGTCCTCTAAGCAAAGAGAGAGCCTAAAAGTAACATAGACCAGAAAGGAACACAGACAATATACAGTAACAGTTACCTTACAGGCAATACAATGGCACTAAATTCCTATCTTTCAACAGTTACCCTGAATGTAAATGGGCTAAATGCCCCAATCAAAAGACACAGGCTATCAGATTGGATTAAAAAACAAGACCCATTGATATGCTGTCTGCAAGAGACTCATTTTAGAACCAAAGACGCCCCCAGATTGAAAGTGAGAGGGTGGAAAACCATTTACCATGCTAATGGACACCAAAAGAAAGCTGGGGTGGCAATCCTTATATCAGACAAATTAGATTTTAAACCAAAGACTGTAATAAGAGATGAGGAAGGACACTATATCCTACTTAAAGGGTCTATCCAACAAGAAGATCTAACAGTTGTAAATATCTATGCCCCTAACATGGGAGCAGCCAATTATATAAGGCAATTAATAACAAAAGCAAAGAAACACATCGACAACAATACAATTATAGTGGGGGACTTTAACACCCCCCTCACTGAAATGGACAGATCATCTAAGCAAAAGATCAAAAAGGAAATAAAGACTTTAAATGACACACTGGACCAAATGGACTTCACAGACATATTCAGAACATTCCATCCCAAAGCAACAGAATACACATTCTTCTCTAGTGCCCATGGAACATTCTCCAGAATCAATCACATCCTAGGTCATAAATCAGGTATCAACCAGTACCAAAAGATTGGGATCATTCCCTGCCTATTTTCAGACCACAGTGCTTTGAAACTAGAACTCAATCACAAGAGGAAAGTCGGAAAGAACTCAAATACATGGAGGCTAAGGAGCATCCTACTGAAGAATGAATGGGTCAACCAGGAAATTAAAGAAGAATTAAAAAAATTCATGGAAACCATTGAAAATGAAAACACAACTATTCAAAATCTATGGGATGCAGCAAAGGCAGTCCTAAGAGGAAAATATATAGCAATACAAGCCTTTCTCAAGAAACAAGAAAGGTCTCAAGTACACAACCTAACCCTACACCTAAAGGAGCTGGAGAAAGAGCAGCAAGTAAAGCCTAAACCCAGCAGGAGAAGAGAAATCATAAAGATCAGAGCAGAAATCAATGAAATAGAAACTAAAAGAACAGTAGAACAGGTCAACGAAACTAGGAGCTGGTTCTTTGAAAGAATTAACAAGATTGATAAACCCCTGGCCAGACTTATCAAAAAGAGAAGAGAAATGACCCAAATCAACAAAATCATGAATGAAAGAGGAGAGATCACAACCAACACCAAAGAAATACAAACAATTATAAGAACATATTATGAGCAACTCTAAGCCAACAAATTAGAGAACCTGGAAGAAATGGATGCATTCCTAGAGATGTATCAACTACCAAAACTGAACCAGGATGAAATAGAAAACCTGAACAGACCTATAACCACTAAGGAAATTGAAACAGTCATCAAAAATCTCCCAAAAAACAAAAGCCTAGGGCCAGATGGCTTCCCAGGGGAATTCTACCAAACATTTCAAGAATTAATACCTATTCTTCTGAAACTGTTCCAAAAAATAGAAATGGAAGGAAAACTTCCAAACTCGTTTTATGAGGTCAGCATTACGTTGATCCCCAAACCAGACAAAGACCCAATCAAAAAGGAGAATTACAGACCAATATCCCTGATGAACATGGATGCAAAAATTCTCACCAAAATACTAGCCAGTAGGATCCAACAGTACATTAAAAGGATTATTCACCACAACCAAGTGGGATTTATCCCTGGGCTGCAAGTTTGGTTCAACATCCGCAAATCAATCAACGTGATATAAGACATTAACAAAAGAAGGACCAAGAATCATCTGATCCTCTCAATAGATGCAGAAAAAGCATTTGACAAAGTACAGCATCCTTTCTTGATCAAAACTCTTCAGAGTATAGGCCTAGAGGGTACATACCTCAATATCATAAAAGCCATCTATGAAAAACCTACAGTGAATATCATTCTCAATGGGGAAACACTGAGAGCTTTCCCCCTAAGGTCAGGAACACAGCAGGGATGTCCACTATCACCATTGCTATTCAACATAGTATTGGAAGTCCTAGCCACAGCAATCAGACAAGAAAAAGAAATAAAAGGCATCCAAATCGGCAAAGAAGAAGTCAAACTCTCACTCTTTGCAGATGATATGATACTTTATGTGGAAAACCCCAAAGACTCCACCCCAAAACTGCTAGAACTCATACAGGAATTCAGTAAAGTGGCAGGATATAAAATCAAAGCACAGAAGTCAGTGGCATTCCTATACACCAACAACAAGACAGAAGAAAGAGAAATTAAGGAGTCGATCCCATTTACAATTGCACCCAAAACCATAAGATACCTAGGAATAAATCTAACCAAAGAGGCAAAGGATCTGTACTCAGAAAAGTATAAAATACTCATGAAAGAAATTGAGGAAGACACAAAGAAATGGAAAAACGTTCCATGCTTATGGATTGGAAGAACAAATATTGTGAAGATGCCAATGCTACCTAGAGCAATCTACACATTCAATCAATCCTAATCAAAATACCATCCACTTTTTTCAAGGAAATGGAACAAATAATCCTCAAATTTGTGTGGAACCAGAAAAGACCCCGCATAGCCAGAGGAATGTTGAAAAAGAAAAGCAAAGCTGGCGGCATCACAATTCTGGACTTCCAGCTCTATTACAAAGCTGTCATCATCAAGACAGTATGGTACTGGCACAAAAACAGACACATAGATCAATGGAACAGAATAGAGAGCCCAGAAATGGACCCTCAACTCTATGGTCAACTCATCTTCGACAAAGCAGGAAAGAATGTCCAATGGAACAAAGACAGTCTCTTCAACAAATGGTGTTGGGAAAATTGGATAGCCACATGCAGAAGAATGAAACTGGACCATTTCCTTACACCACACACAAAAATAGACTCCAAATGGTTGAAAGACCTCAATGTGAGACAGGAGTCCATCAAAATCCTAAAGGAGAACACAGGCAGCAACCTCTTTGACCTCAGCCGCAGCAACTTCTTCCTAGAAACATCGCCAAAGGCAAGGGAAGCAAGGGCAAAAATGAACTCTTGGGACTTCGTCAAGATAAAAAGCTTTTGCAAAGCAAAGGAAACAGTCAACAAAACCAAAAGACAACCGACAGAATGGGAGAAGATATTTACAAATGACATATCAGATAAAGGGCTAGTATCCAAAATCTATAAAGAACTCATCAAACTCAACACCCAAAGAACAAAGAATCCAATCAAGAAATGGGCAGAAGACATGAACAGACATTTTTCCGAAGAAGACATCCAAATGGCCAACAGACACATGAAAAAGTGCTCAATATCGCTCGGCATCAGGGAAATCCAAATCAAAACCTCAATGAGATACCACCTCACACCAGTCAGAATGGCTAAAATTAACAAGTCAGGAAACGACAGATGTTGGTGGGGATGCGGAGAAAGGGGAACCCTCCTCCACTGTTGGTGGGAATGCAAGCTGGTGCAGCCACTCTGGAAAACAGTATGGAGGTTCCTCAAAAATTTGAAAATAGAGCTACCATATGATCCAGCAATTACACTACTGGGTATTTACCCCAAAGATACAAAAGTAGGGATCCGAAAGGATATGTGCACCCCGATGTTTATAGCAGCAATGTCCACAATAGCCAAACTGTGGAAAGAGCCAAGATGTCCATCGACAGCTGAATGGATAAAGAAGAAGTGGTATATATACACAATGGAATATTATGCAGCCATCAAAAGGAATGACATCTTGCCATTTGCAAGGACGTGGATAGAACTGGAGGGTATTATGCTGAGCGAAATAACTCAAACAGAGAAAGACATGTATCATATGACCTCACTGATATGAGGACTTCTTCATCTCAGGAAACAAACTGAGGGTTGCTGAAGTGGGGGGTGGGGTAGGAGGGATGGGGTGACTGGATGATAGACACTGGGGAGGGTATGTGCTCTGGTAAGCGCTGTGAATTGTGCAAGACTGTTGAGTCCCAGATCTGTACCTCTGAAACAAATAATGCAATGTATGTTAAGATTAAAAAAAAAAAAAAAGGTAGCAGGAGGGGAAGAATGAAGCAGGGGAAATCGGAGGGGTAGACGAACCATGAGAGACGATGGACCTTGAAAAACAAACTAAGCGTTCTAGAGGGGAGGGGAGTGGGAGGTTGGGTTAGCCTTGTGATGAGTATTGAGGAGGCACATTCTGCATGGAGCACTGGGTGTTATGCACAAACAATGAATCATGAAACACTACATCTAAATCTAATGATGTAATGTATGGGGATTAACATAACAATAAAAAATTTTTTAAAAAGGTAAATTAAAAAAATTATTCATTAATGAATTGAATTTCTTTCTTAACACAGGGCATTAACTGCAACATTTCAAATTTACCCATGATGTTTGAATTTGAATGTGCTAAATCCCGAAAACATAGACATGGCAGGGAAAAATGAACAATTCTTGCTTAGGCAATCATCGATATGAAGAAATTTTTGTCATTTCTCCAAGGGGTTGTATACCAGGTTTCCAATTTGTAATTGGTTTCTATGTTCATGGTAAATCTATATTATATAATTCCTTAGTAGTTATTTTAGTGCATTAGCAATAATTATTATATCACTATTGTGAGCTCTTTCTAAGCAGAAAAAAACATATATATATATTGTTTGTTCTATATCATCTTCTTTAACTCAACATTGAGAAACCAAGAAGAGAAAGCACAGAAGTTCTCAAAATCTAATGAACCAGTAATACAAACCTGAAGCTGGGTCTTAAATTAGTCAGATATCACTGCATAACAAAGTCTCACACACTTAGTAGCTTAGAACAAAACACATTTACTATCTCACATTTACCATGGATCATAAGTCTGGGCACAGGTGTTGGCTAGGACTGTGTTCTTATCTAGAGACTCAACTGGTGAGGGGTCCTCTTAACAGCTAGGTCTCACTGTTGACAGAATTCATTTCCTTGCAACTTTAGGATTGAGGGCTTGCTGTCTTTTGGCTGGAGGCCACCTTCAACTTCTTGACATGGGCCTTCCAACATGATCCCTTCTTCAGAGTCAGAAAGAAAAGAAATCTCAAAGCATGTCTATGAGCAAAATAAAATGTTATGAAATGCAATACAATTGTAGAGGTGATGTCCATTACCTTTGCCATATTCGCTTGGTAGAGGCAAGTCACAAGCCCTGCCTTCACTCAAAGGGAGGAAATTATTAAATATATATGTATATGTATATATATATATACATATATATATACACATCTATAACCAAGATACAGGGATCACAGAGGATCACTTTAGATCTGCCACAGTTGTGAATTGTGCAGTTAGAATTAAACATACACTATAAATCTTTAACTCTCCCAAATTAATTTTCACCATCAAGTAATATAGGAAGTTCCATGTTTCATTGGCATGCTTTATGTTTTTGATGACAATTTTTTTAAGTGGCTGGGTTGTATGATTTTAGATGATTCTGTACATTTTAAGTGCATTAGAAAGTACTAATGAATTTTCATTTTTTTAAATTTTTTAAAGATTTTATTTATTTATTTGAGAGAGAGAGAGAGCAGGGAGAGGAGCAAGGGAAGAGGGAGAGAATCCCAAGCAGACTCTGTGCTAAGCACAGAGCCCAACACAGGGCTCGAACTCACGACCCTGAGATCAGGACTTGAGCCCAAACCAAGAGCCGAATACTTAACTGACTGCACCACCCACATGTCCCAGACTAATGAATTTTTAAAGAACATTTTTATACTTAAGTATAACATACTTACAGAAAAAAGTACGCAGATGTCCAGATCCAACTTAACAGATTTCCACAAATTGAATACGACCATCTTATTTTCATCCTGATCAAGTCCTTCACCCATTTTCCCACTGGTGTGTCTTTTAGAAGTTATGGATATATTCTGGATAAAAACTCACAGTGCACAAGTGAACCCTGGCAAATGCCTGGAGGGCAGGGTTGTAGTAAAGGAGACTAGAACACTCAGCTACAGTAAAACAAATCCTTACAAGTTAGTTAATAAAAATGCAACCTGATACCAAGATGTGGAGGAACCAGAACAAATCCCAGGTAGCAAAGGTTTATTGACCTTTATGCTATTATTCTGTCCTTCATTTGACATAGCTTTCAACTGTTAGCCTCAATGAGTCTCAAATAGAGAACTCTAATAGGTAGATTTTGGCAGGCCCTCCATTGCTCATCTCTGTTCCAATCACATATAGCTTGGGAGCATAGTAAGAACAGACATAGCTTCCATGAGCTAGTCCTTATAGAACAGAGACATGTCTCAGAAAAGTCGGATGGACTGTGGCCTGGTTGGACAGCCTAAAATATATTTACTTAGCAATGGAGGGAGGCAGTGCTGTGTGGAGGAAAAAGTGGGACTCTGCAAATAAACCTATGTCTGAGTCTCAGCTGTGCCACTCAGTTGCTTAAGTTGATCTTTGCTCAAGTTACTGAAACTCCATATGTAAGACTTCCCATCTTTACATACTGATATCGCAATATTGTGAATTCAGTGGGATCACTGATGCAAATACACAGATAGGCCAATTATAAGTAAAATATTGTAAGTAAGAATAAGGCTTCACAACCTAGTCACAGCCTACATATGACCAGCCAAACCATCAACAAACCTAACAAGTTTGGAGAATGGTATAAGAAATATGGGTAGGAAAATATATAAGAAATGTTGCAGCCCTATAAATTGTCTCACAGATCTACAGACTTTATTGTTTCCATTTAGGGTCCAAAGCCTCATTCTTTGTTAATAACTCAAGTACTTTGGTTGTAAGTATATTAATAAGCTCAAACACAAAAAAACATAAGTAACCATCAGGCTCTGGGACATGAAGCAAATGACCTCTTTTACCATAACCTGGAGATTCTCTTCTTTTAATGTCCTCAGCCTCACTAGAAGTGGAAGGTAGTTTTCCTATCAAGGCAATACCAGAAATGCATTATGTTCTTGTGTCTTCCAGTATTTATTATTCCACTTGATGGTCTCCAATAAGGTCTGCTCTCTTCTATCCACTCACTGACCTAGTGAATTCCACAGGACTCCAGCAATCCCAGTAACTTGTAAACCAGTGTTCCTCTAAATGTGGAGATCAGACCAGCGCCAACAGATACTTCAGGGCTAGATAAATTACGGATTCCTGGGCATTTAACCCCCAGTCACCACCAAGTTCTTACTTGAACTGCATTTAATTACAATAAAATTAAAGAACCATTGTCTAACCTACTGCTTTAGTTCTCACACCCAGGATAATTTCAGCTTTTGCAAGGGAAAGGCCAAACATATTTTCAGCCTACAGGATGTTGGCCCCTTTGAGAGTGAAGCATATGAGTAGTCCCATATGCCCTCCCCCCTTTTCAAGTTTTTATTTAAATACCATTTAGTTAACATACCATTTAATATTATTTTCAAGTGTACAGTATAATCATTCCACACTTCCATAAAACACCCAGTGCTCATCACAACAGGTGCCCTACTTAATCCCCATCACCTATTTCCCACATCCGTCCACCTACCTCCCCTCTGGTGACCATCAGATAGTTCTCTATAGTTAAGTCTGTTTCTTGGTTTGCCTCCCTCTTTTTTTCTTCTCTTTGCTCATTTGTTGTGTTCCTTTTGTTCCCCCCAAGTTTTTATCTAAATTCTAGCACCTTTAAGGCAACACATCTTCCTTTCTCCTGCCAGGGCCATCATCTCTATTCACATGAATACAAATCTCTCTCTTTTTGACTTTTTTTTTTCCAAGAAAAGAGATTCACTTAAGTTCCCTCTTCAATTCTTTCCAGTTTCCACCTGCACAATATTTTAGTTTCATCACTACATCCAACTTTATCAAAGACTACTGACTAAGTACTTGGTGCAGCATGTCAGTCCTGTTTATAGGTGTGATACTGCATTTAGTCATTTGGGTTCTGATACGCCAGAGTTTAAGGACATCCTCAACAATCATTCTTTCCAACAACATTTACATGTCAAAGTGTATGCGTATCTTTAAGATTTTTAAAATAGTTAAATACTAACCAAAAGTAAGCTCATGTTTGTAGCTATACTAATAGCAGGCAAATTGGACTTTAAGACAAGAAGCTTTCCTAGAGGTAAGGAGAGACAAATCATACTGATAAAAGCAACAATTTATCAGGAAGACTGAAGAATCTAAATCTGTAGGCACTAATAACGTTCAAAATATAGAGAGCAAAAATTGACAGAATGAAAAGAAGTAATGAAAAAAAATCACAATGTGAGACACTTCAACGAAATTCTGCCAAAAGCTGATGATAGAAACCGACGAATATTAGTAAGGATATGAAAGATCATGATTAACAAACTTGATCTAAGTAACATATCTAGAATACTGAACACCCACCCCCAAAAAGTTTACATTTTGAGATCACATGGATCTCACCAAGACTGATCACATGCAGTGTGGTAATGTATGCCTCATTGCCTTTCTAATGACCAAAACTATCAGAGTATATTCTTTTGACCACACTGGGGGTAAGCAAGAAATCAATAATATCAAAATTAATTTTAGAAAATACCCAGAAGTTTGGAAATAAAGCAATATACTTTTATATAATCCATATGTCAAAGTATAAACAACTACAAAAAAAGCAAGTATTTTAAACTGAGGGCCTCATGAGCAATTTTAGTATCAATATATTTATAAATTTAAGAGAAATTAAAAAACTTCTAGATAAGAAGCAAGTTTCCAAAAGTAACACAAGAAAAAGTGGAGAACCTGAATTATTCTACATCAATTAAAGCAACTGAAACTATAATTAAGCTCTTCCTACAAAGCAAAATCTAAACCCAGATAATGCAATGGTTAATTCCCAAAATACCCAAAAGTGCCACTTATCAAAGCATTTTATAATGTCAGCATAACATTGATATGAAAACCAAAAAGGAGATTATAGTAAAGAAAAATCACGGACCAATTTCTTTCATTATCATAGATATAAAAATCTTAAACAAAATGTTAGAAAATCAAATGCAAAGATACATAAAAATGACAATACATCATGAACAATTTAGGCCTTTTTCTTTTTTCTAGGAAGACAACTTTGGCTCAACATTTGAAAAATCACTGTAATTTATCACTTTAATAGAAAAAAAAAGAAAATGCATATGATCATTACAATAAATGAAAAAAATTGATTAAATTCAATACTCATTCACAATAACAATTTTTGAAAGTAGGGATAGAAAAAGCTTCTTGAATCCAATAAATGTATTTAAATAAAACTATATGAAGAATAATGCTGATTAATGCAATATTGAAATATTTTCCTTGAGCTCAGAAACATGACAAGGATACCTACTATTACTATTTCCAACCACATTTAATGGAAGTCTTACCTAGTATAAGAAATAAATCAAAAAAAAAAAAAAAGAAAGAAAGAAAGAAAGAAAAGAAACCAACTAGAAAGGAAGAAATGAAGATTATATGATTCTACACATAGAATCTAAATGAACTAGTAAAATTAATAAGTGAAATTAAGAAAGACCAGGGGCATCTGGGTGGCTCAGTAGGTTAAGTGTCCAATGCTTGATTTCAGTTCAGGTCATGATCTCAGGGTCCTGGGATTGAGCCCCACATCAAGCTCTGCACTCCGCATGAGGTTGGCTTGTTCTTCTTCCTCTGCTCCTTCCCCACTCTCTTCCTGCCTCTTTTTCTCTCTCTCAAATAAATAAATAAATAAATAAATAAATAAATAATTCTTTAAAAAAAGGAAATTAAGAGATCAGATGAAGAAAGATCAACATATAAAAAACAATAATATTTCTACATACTGGCATACATAAGTAAAAAACAATATTTTTAGAATGTCATTTGTGATAACATTAAAAAGTCATCAAATATTTAAGCTAAAATAATAAATAAATGAAAGGTCTTTCCACAGACCATCTCAGAACATCATTGAGAAAGACCTACATAAGTGGAGGGATATAACACTGCAAGACTTTAGGTATTTATGTATGTGCAAGTATAAGTTAAAATGCTCATTCTAGGGGTGCCTGGGTGGCTCAGTTGTTAAGTGTCTGCCTTCGGCTCAGGTCATGATCCCGGAATCCTGGGATCGAGCCCCTCATTGGGCTCCCTGCTCCGCGGGGGGCCTGCTTCTCCCTCTCCCAACTCCCCCTGCTTGTGTTCCCTCTCTCACTGTGTCTCTCTCTGTTAAATAAATAAATAAAATCTTAAAAAAAAATGCTCATTCTAAAATAAATAAAGCAATAAAAAGGATCAAGAATAACTAATAATCTTGAATAAGGAGAATAAAGCCAGTGGACTGTCAGTACCTAAAATGAAGACATGTTAAAATTTTGCAGTAATAGGAAATTCATTGGTGGAAGGGTAGACAAATAGTGTAACAGAATGGAAGATCCAGAAACAGACCCACACATACCCCCCTCATGTGATTCATGATAAAGATGAAACTGCAGTATGGTAGAGAGAGTTTTTTCAATTAATAATGCAGAGTCATTAGAGATCATATGGAAAAAATGATGAATCTTAATCCTTACCTCACACCAAACACGTGCAATTTCCAAACAGCCTCTAGATCTAAATGTGATAGGTAAAACAATGAAAGTCTTAGCAGAAAAGATAAAATAATATCTTCAATGATATTTAGTTTAGCAAAGATTCTCAAGACATGGGAACTCCCAATTCTGAAGGGAAAATATAAGACATTGGACTATTTTAAAGTAAAAAATTAATTTGTCTCTAAGACACTATTATAGAGTGAAAATGCAAGCTATAGAAAGGAAGAATATATTTAAAATGCTTATGCCCAATAAATAAAGTCATATTCTGACTCTATAACAAACTCCTACATGTCAAAGGAAAGAGACCCCACAGCCTGACAGAACAATGGCAAAATACTTGAAGGGACACTTGTTATATGCACAACATAATATGTAATATGCACAATGTCATCACAATGGCTACAGGGAGAAATCAATGCAGATGAGGATTCACAGCAACTGGAACTCTCATGAACTGAAGAGAGGAGAAGTACAAATTGGTACAACCATTTTGGAAAACAGTTGGCAGTATCTACTAAAAGAGACTATAACAAAGAAACAGACTGAACTCTAGAGAACAAACTGATGGGTAAAACGGGTGATGGGGATTATGGAGGGCACTTGTCCTGATGAGAATAGGGTGTTGTAGGGAAGTGTCAAATCACAATATTGTACACCTGAAGATAATATTACACTGTATGTTAACTAACTGGAATTTAAATAAAAACTTAAAAAAATAAAGAATAAAGAAACATGAGTCTTCCTTAAAGAAAAAAAAAAAGCTGACTATAAATACCATATGATTCAGCAATTTCCCCCCCCGATATTTATCCTATATATCTTCATCAACAGACATTTGTATAAAATCACCATTTTTAATTAGCTCAAAATGAAAACCACCCAAAAGTAGAACAGATAAATTATTATATGATCATGCAGTGGATCCTATCAGAGCATTGAGAAAGAGTTAATTATTGTTATATGTAACAACTTGGATGAACCCCCCAAATATAATATTGAGCAAAAGATGCCAGACAAAAAGTGTACATTATGAAATTTTCCATTTATATAAACTTCAAAAAATAGAAATAATTTATGGTGCTAGAACTCAAGACAATGGTTGTCTTTGTGGGAAATACTGAGCTTAAGAACTATGAGGTTTATTCTACTTCTTCATCTGGCTGTTGGCTCTGGCTGCAAGGTGTGTTTATTTTGTGACATTACATCCGTCAGCACAGTTACGATTTGTGTACATTTCTGTATGTTTGTTATACTTCAGTTTTACATAAAGAATGGGTAAAAACTTATTTTAATGGTTCCCTAAGTGGTGATAAATGTTCAGAATCCACTAGTGGAACTAGATGTGTGTGAATGTGTATGTAGATACACTGTTGTTATCATCTGTTCCTTCCAAACTACAAAACACCAGCTTGTTTATTGTCTCACAATAAATGCCTCCAAACGCCGCAACGTGAAAAACAACTCATCAATATGAAATACTATCCTGATCCTGGAGTGTGTGCATGAGTGTGTGTGTGTGTGTGTGTCCATGTGTGTGTGTGCAGGGTTGGGAGTGAGCAAGGTTGTAGAATCAAGGGAGTGGGAGGAAGGATATTAGAGTATCAGTTTACCTCTATTACCATCATAGCAATATCTAATTCTAATGTATAACCAACTGAAAAAAAGCATGAATTTAATAATCTAATATTTTCCATTCTAATAGTTGGTATATGGTTCAAAAATATCCAAATATTAGGCAGTAAGATTGGGTCTTAAGTGATAATGAAGAGCAGGACTAGTTGAAATCAGTTAACACATTTTATGTTTATCTTTAAATATGATTCTTTGTTACTCATTTTTTTTTAAAGATTTATTTATTTGAGAGAGTGAGAATGAGAGAGAGAGAGAGTACATGAGAGGGGGGAGGGTTAGAGGGAGAAGCAGGCTCCTCGCCGAGCAGGGAGTCCGATGCGGGACTCAATCCAGGGACTCCAGGATCATGACCTGAGCCGAAGGCAGTCGCTCAACCAACTGAGCCACCCAGGCGCCCTGTTACTCATTTTTTAAGAAGTCATTAATATTTTTGTTGTATTCTCAAGACTATGTATTTGAAAGAGCTAAAATATTTATTTAAGTAATCTCTACACCCAACATGGGGCTTGAAATCACCACTCTGATATCAAGAGTTGCATGCCTCACCGACTGAGCCAGCCAGGCACCCAAGCTATTAAAAACTATTTTTAATACATAAATCCCAAATTCTTCCCATATTTCTGTGTTGAGATATAAACCCAGAGTTATGTATATTTCTTTTTGATGAGAAAAGTGAGTCATAGAAAAATGTACTCTTAGGTTAGTGAAGAAAAACAAATAAATTGAGAATAGATTTGATTCTTTTAATTTTTATTCTGCTAGTCTAGTAACTCATACAACTTTCAAAAATTTAAGTTATAAAGTTATGGTAACTGGTACTATAACAATATGGATGTATTTTCAAAATACTTTTCCATACCAATTGAAATAGCATTTGGTTATTAAAACAAATAATTGTTCTTATTTATGCAGGAAAATATGAAAAAGAAATTAAAATATAAGAGTAAGACATCATTCGAGAAATTATGCTCATGTGACCCCAACTTACCTGGGAAAATAATTTAAAGAATCAGAACCAAAGGGGCACCTGGGTGGCTCAGTCGTTAAGCGTCTGCCTTTGGCTCAGGTCATAATCCCAGGGTCCTGGGATCGAGCCCCGCATCAGGCTCCCTGCTCCTTGGGGAGCCTGCTTCTCCCTCTCCTTCTGCCTGTTGCTCCCCCTGCTTGTGTGCTCTCTCTCTGTGTGTCAAATAAATAAATAAATAATCTTTAAAATAAAAACAAGAATCAGAACCTACATTGTTTACCCAAGACGTGTTCATTTTCAATCACAATTTACTTTGATATATGTCGCCTCCAAGCTTCATAATCCAAAAAACTCTTTCCAATGTTATGATATTAGCAAGATATTTTACTAACCCAATGACCTATTTTAGGAGAATACAAAAGAAGTGCTCAATTTAAGGGAATGATTGTAAATACTCAGAGATTCAAAATACTTGGAACCCACTTGTCCTATTGTACTCAGTTGCTTCTTTTCAAAGGCAAGTGCTTACAATTTCACATCCAGAAAATCTCTACTTCTGTCTGGAAGCTGTCAACTTCCTATCCAAAAGAACATTATGATGTTTTCTTTTTACCATCTAATTGTTACTATGTTAGACAATGTATTTACTGCCAAGTGGTTTTGGGGGGTAATTGATTAGGTTGTTCTCTATCAGGAAAAGCACAGCTGCAAGGTGTCGGTGTTGACCTGATCTGAGACAAAGCCCTCCCTCCAGCCTCCAGAAGGGGGTAGGTTGGCAAGGCTGCTCTGCTGGCAGAGACAAGCCCTTCTTGTGGTGGGTGGTCCCCTGGGAGGTAATTGGAGATCTGCAATATGTCCACTACCATCAACAAAAGGGTACAAAAGCTTCTCTGTAGGGAATTGGGGGGAAAGAATTTGTTTAAATAAAATTGCAAGGTTGTCAGAATGTGAAAGCCATTCCCCAATGTTCTGTGCATTGTCTGAGGGAACGCAGATTGGGAAGCATTTACTCTTCAGCCAAAGCACTGATAAAAAGAAAAGTTTAACCGAAACAGTATAATATAAAATAAAAACCCATATATTGTTACTGTCAGCATGTTAATGGCATAGAACAAACTCTTTCATGAGGCACTTCAAAGTGTCAATGTTTACAACTGTGAAGTTTTGTTGTTAAGCTCTGCTGCTCAGTGTAAAAGTTAGATGACGAAACTGCTACTAACCATGTATTTGTTTTATATTTCAATGCCAGATCTGATTAGTAAGTGTAAAAATACCCATGAGGAGGAACAGTTATGGAAGAAAATTGTCAGTGGCACTCAGTCTAAAGTTTTATTGATAAATCCTCGTATGTCTGCTGGTTTTCCCTGGATTTTTTTTTTTTTTTTTACCAGCAACATGGTGCTGTGCACATGGAAATTATTGGAGGCCCTTGGGCTCAGGCCTCTAAAGAAATTAAGTCATGGCTAAACCAAATTATGTCCTGAGAAAGTAAGAATGGAAATTGTGGCCCAGGGCAAAGCACTCCAAGTCATTAGGTTAATGGTGCTCAGTACCACCCAGTGATCCTTCACTTGGATATAAAAAAGAGCAGGCAGAGACATTGACAATATTATGGACAAGAACAGAAGTTTTGAACACAAAACTATTTTTTTTTCTACCACAGCAAAATCAATTCCTTATCCTAAAACCCCTTTTTTTGGATATTCTTTTTTTTTCTTTTTATCCTAGGGTTTTGCAAAGGGTTTACAGTTTCACGGGAGAGCAGGACCATTTACCATTATGTGAAGTCTGCAATGAAAAAAATAAATAAATAAAAAGAATGGAGAGGAAAGAACAAATGAAAACCAGCAAAGGAAACTTTTTAATATTCCCTATTTCTAATTTCTGTTGATATCCCAAGCCTTGTTTTGAAAAATATATCTAAAGTAAAACATTCTCTATTTTGCTTTGAAGTAAGGTGGTCTTCCTTTAGGTAGTGGAAATAGGAGGCTGTAAACTCATGCCAGCCTATGGGGTCACAGGAGTATTTGTTCTGGATGCAATTACGTGATCAAGTTGCTTTCCTCCAGTCAACATGCTGATCCACACAAGAATAATTGAACCAGGAGAAACAAACCGCTCTGCAAACATCTATATGTAAAAGAACTTGTGAAAAGTTCAGAAAGTAGAAAAGTTGTCGTCTTTCATACGTCGAGTAGACACTTATTCAAAATAACTTTCTCCATCCACAGATTCCTTTTGTTGTAAAACAAACAAACAAACAAACAACAACAACAAAAAAAAACAAGCGAAGCATGAAGGTCTATAATGTCCCTTACTTAGGACTTGCATTGGCATGCTTCTTCCAGAACTGAATGTCCCCTAAGAGGAACGCAACAGCAGCTCAAAATTGTGAGCAAAAACTGCCCATTGAGCTATGGGTTTCTGGGTGACTAATCATCTTAAGGGTGAATTCTCCTCACATTGGACTTTGATCAATAACTGACTTTTGGATTGGTTGCATAAACTTTTCTATTGCTGATAAGGGGATGCATTTTGTCTGGGAGTAGAGAAGAGAAGAGCCTCCTGAGGCTCATCCCATCATATCTGGGGTATAGAATTACAGGTTCTCTTGGCTGAATATTTAATAAATGCTATGTGTTAACCATTATTATTAGGAAATATTAAAAAAGACTATTAATATAACTAATCCACCAATGATATTTTTCCCTGAGGATAGACAACCACTGAGAAATAGAATGAAATATGGAAAATAAAGAAAAATATGAGAATATATTTACATTTAAAATAGATTTTAAAGCTCTAGTTATTCAAATTCCAAATGAAGTAATCAAAGAAGTAATTTAAAATATATGGCTAAGTTCAAAAGTGGTACAAATCTCCATTTTGAGTAAGGGCATGTCAATAGGTTATTTGCAAAATAATGTTCCAAATCCACAAATTTACTCAGTATAAATTGATGTTAAGTACAGATTTAGTTCATGGAATAGAAAAATGACTTTTAACATGATGGTTTTTCTAACATCTATTCTAATTACGTTCCTTCACAAAAACAACTCTAGATATAGTCTGCTTGTAGTTTGGGGATGTTCAATTTCACTCGCATTCCATGACTCCACGTACAGTGATTTCCCTGCAATACACATCATAGTTCCTATTTTAGGTGGCATTTTGTGATGAATAAAAATTACTTGCTTTCCTTAGAAGAACACTTCCTGCAGAGGCCCATGTGCCACAGGAAGATAACGTTTTCCAGCCCTAGGCAAAGTTGCCTTGGAGTCCCCTTGAGATCTTGGGGAGAGAGATAACTCACATGAGGGAGCGATGCCCCTTCAGTAAGGCATGACGCCAATGCGGACAAGGAGGGAAACACAGCGCTTCCCTCGGGCCCAATCACAGAGCTGCTGGAGCAGGAGGCTCCAGACAACCATCAATGTCACTGGTCCAAATCCAGCAAGGTCACTACTCTTTTGGTAAATACTATCATGCTGTCCTGTCTTTGTGGCTTGGAGGCATGCATTCCTGTGAAAGCCGTGGACCTTGAAGACAAGGGCTAAAAACATCAACCACCTCTGTTGCATCTTTCACTTCAAGACTGTCTGCGGAACAATGGAGAGCAGGAAGTCAAGCATGGTGCTGCATTTTGATGTGGGCTTCTGCTGCTGATTACTGAATGTGGAGCCCTGCCCTCCTAGTCATGACTCACCAGTGCCCTTTGATTAAAAACAGACGTGGATTTAGTTACCACAACACGCATCAGCTTTGTTGTGCTTCCTCCTGGTCTCACTTCCTGCTTTGGAAATGAATTCCCACAGCCCACGGTCTTTCTATCAGCCTCATCATAAACTCTTAGCTGAAGAGAGAGAGGAGGGGTTGTGCTTTCTGACACACATGGGCAACTTGGAAATGGAACTGGGAGCTTGTTCTTGTAAGACTGTGGTCTTGTCAGTGCTCAGATTTGACAAGAACAGCCAACCACAGATGGTGAAGAAGGGCACAGAAGGAATCTCAAAAATATGTCAGAATCTACTTGGATTAAAATTTTACCTCCATTTTGCCATCTTGAAATGTCTTCACTTTTAAAATTTCAGACACTGATTTGTGTCTATAATCTGGGTATACTAGATTCATCGTCTAAAGCTAGACCATGTTGTTTGGTGTGGTTCACAAGGACAGAACCACACATGCTTTGGTCAAAACACACCAGGTGTTCAGTGAATCTGGGTTACATGATCAAATGAGTTCATTGGTGACCCGGCTTCTCCATATTTTCTTTAAAAAGATTAGACTTCATTTTCTTTTCCAAAAACTTGATTATGAAGAAGAAGAAGGTAGCGGGAGGGGAAGAATGAAGCGGGGGAAATCGGAGGGGTAGACGAACCATGAGAGACGATGGACTCTGAAAAACAAACAGGGTTCTAGAGGGGAGGGGGGTGGGAGGATGGGTTAGCCTGGTGGTGGGTATTTAGGAGGGCACATTCTGCATGGAGCACTGGGTGTTGTGCACAAACAATGAATCATGGAACACTTCATCTAAAACTAATGTTGTAATGTAAGGGGATTAACATAAGAATAAAAAAAATGGATTATCAACTAAAGGAGAATATCTGTTTTGGAATAAATTTTCTTATTCCATAGAATCATAGAATTTCGAGTTGAAAGGCAATGTGGACATCATCTGTTTAATTTTCTGACCATTGCTAAAATCTTTTCTAGAATAGATGATAGACAGCAGCTGCTGTAATGGTTTGGAAAGTTCTTTACTTGATAGAAATTAAATCTACTTATAATTTCTACTCACTGGTCCTAATTCTGGTTAAACAATGATGCAGCAACAGTAAGCAAGATCTTACACCATGTTCAGTGAAATGAAGGTGGGCACTAGTGGACTGTTCCTGCAGTGTCCTTCTGTCCCTTTGTATGGGAACAGGTGAGAGTCCTTTCCTTAGAACACATGGGGGATTCTCCTGTGACACCACTATGTGCCGCACCCCAAGATGACTTCCTGTAAGAGGAAGAGCGTGCATTCTGCAGAACTCATTAGCTGCTGATCTCTAATATAAAACTTATTTTTAAGACTATAGAACTTATACTATTCACAAATCATAACACTTGTCGAGATTTTAGGAATTTTTAAATAAAATAGTAAGATGTCGATTATTTTAATTACTCAACATTTATAATGTTATTTTTCTATTGTGACAGAAAGAGTATCGACTCAGGAGCTTTTTCTTAATCAGTCTGCCTGTTGTCTTTCCCCTTTATCTTTGGTTTTGAGCCAGGTCACCTGAGTTCAAATCTTGATTTTGCCATTCAGTTATATAACCACAAGTAAGTTAATTTACCTCTCTGAAATTTAGTGTCCTTATTAGTTAAGTGGAAAAATACCTAATTTATAGCATTAATATAAGAATTTTATAAGCAAATACCAGACAGTGCTTACTACCACAGCTGACATTATTAGATACTCATTCAACTCATTCCTATTTTAGGATAGCGGAGATGCCCCCATCCAGGACTGTTCTTAATGAGTAGAAAGATGTCCTGATATCATACTTTTGTATATCCCTACTGTTTAACTTAATTCAATTCAACCAAAGTCTACTGAGCACCTACAGTGTGTCAGGCACACTGATGTAGTGAGAATAACAAGAGATAAGATTTTTTGAGTACTTTACTCTGCTTCAGGCACGGTGCTCAGAATTTCATTACCTTCCATACTTTGAATCTTACAGTAAATATGGGTAGACGGGGGTGTTATTCAAAATATTTAACAAGTAACATGGCCCTGCCAGTATACTCTACTGGGAACTCAGGGGAGCCCACTTAGAGGAAACTAAGGATTTGAGATATTAAATTAACTCATCTGAGCTAGCAAGTGGTAAACCTTTCGAGATAAACCTTTCACAAGACTGTGGTATATGTTACCTTTGTAAGTCAAGATAAGTTGTTCCCATCACTGTGGTTTTCAGTTCTTACCCTTCTCTTACTTTGGGGTTTTGTTCTACAACACGTTCACTGGTCAGTGCATCCAGAAAGCTTTGGGTCAAGTATTCCTGACAACTAGTGTCTTGGTCACAAATCTTCATTGTCCCCTCCTGTCATTGCCATTAAAGATCCAGGCAGATGGCATCTTCTGTCACCTGTCATTATTAGGAGTCCCGTAGCACCAGAAAGGAGCTCCAGGACTGGGCAGTAGAGGTCAACGGCCCTCCACACGAGCATGGCATTCCTCTTTTTTCAGAGCTCCTGCCAGGACCCAAGAGCATTCCTGGAGTTCTGTCCATTCTCCCTCCATTCAGATCGTCTGGTTTTTGTTTTTTGTTTTTGTTTTGTTTTGTTTTGTTTTCCTTTCCAGATTCTTCCTCTGCTCTAACTGTCAGATTTTTTTTAGGTCAGAGCTAGGCTTTATAGAGTATAGGGGGAAGGTCCAGGATATGACTTTATCCCCACCACTTATATCTGAGAACATAGGTGCACAGGGCAGTCTGTCCTGAATCTTGGGGTGCCCAGACTGTATTTGTGGGTCATAAATCAGCTTCTCATTGTCTCAAATTCACATTCCCATCTAAGTATTAGTCTGGCATCATTCACAGCAAATGAAAACGGCTTATTTATAGGGAGGGAAATGAGAATGGAAGGATGTATTTTAGGGGATCAGAAATCACATTAAAAATAAGGTGAGAAATATTTGACTTGTACGATAAGTGTTCAGGCAGAATTTGGACATTGAGAATCATGCATCCATCTGTTTGTAAGAAACAAAGAGCAGAGGATAGTATTATTGTTAATTCCCCCTAATATAACCCATACAGCATCTTATGTATATCAGCATACAGTGAGAACTCTCAGCCTTCTAGAAATGACTGCAAACCCTGGGATCTATTACCATGTTAACGTTAGTGGACCTATCCATCCATAGCCTTGTAATAAGAGAAATAATCTGTATGTTCAAATGATGCCAATTGGAATAGTCTGTCCTTGAAATGTGACATGATCCCCAAATCAGTTACATGTTTCACAGGTCATCAGAGGGACCAAAACATATTTAAGAGTTAAACTATCACAAATGTCACAAAACATTTTAAAAAGTCAGAAGATAAGAGTGTGTGGAATAAGGAGATGAAACAATCTACAAATCACTAATTTAATTTTAACTGTCCAGTCAGCTTTATCTATCTTTATTCTATAGAGTTCCTGAGGAGTAGCCACCACTTACCAATCCACTGACCATTTTGTAACTAAGCTATTCTAATCATGACATGAAAGAAACTCAGTAGAGACCAAGCAGGAGTCACCTCCTGAACAATTAGACACTAGGTCAAGAATGAAAGCTTATTGCATGGCCACATTATCATCATCCCGTGTCTCTAGCTTATAGTCTATTATGACAAAGTAAAATCTATTTCAGCTGTTCCATGGTCATGGCTGTTATTTATGAAACATAAAAAGATACTAAAATATAGAAGGACTCAGAAAGACCAGGGTAAGATCAGATTAAAAAATGAGAAAGAAACAGGCATCCTGGGATGGTAACTAGTCTGCCATGTACTGACAGGGAGGTTGTATATTTTTAGAATATACTGAAAGGAATGGTGCTTTTACTTAGGTTTTTATGGTTTACCACGAGATGCAATTTTCTGGCCTTATATGCAGTTGTAACAAAAGTCAGAGACGTTTTATGATAGCTGCCACAGTTCATAAATGATGGGATACACTAAAATATTTATAGAACTGTAAAATCTTGATTTCTCTCTGGTTTAGCAGATGGGGCCCTAAAACCAGTTCCCAGATTGTCACATTTCTTCACCCTTTGATAACAAAGAAGCCTGTATCAGTTTTCTTCTCTGGAGAACAAGTTCACTGGTGTGAACAAGGTGACACTCTCAGACAATTATCTATACTTGAGTAATGCCAATTAAAAAAGCTCTGAACAGAAGGTATGATGACTCCGTACATACTTGTTGGCATTGAGGCACTGGGGGAGCATAGAGAACATACACTCTGAAGTACTTTTTACCCCTTCTCTTGTGTTCATTTCTGGGATAATTTACTTCAAAAGCTATCTCATCCACAGAGATCAGGATCACACCAAATTAAGATTAGTCTGTTTAAGACTGGTTGTTGTGTTTGTGTGTGTTTGTGTGTGTGTTGCTTTCAGAAACTGTATGTTCTAGAATAAAATCATTTGTCTGTGTAAGGTCACCAAACTCAAGCATGCTTTACCATTAAAAGGAACCCATGCAAACCGGATAGGGGTGAAGGTAACAAATACACATTGATGGATAGCTGATAGTATTTTTCTGATTTTAGGAGATCAATCAAAGAAATGTATATACTTATTAAAATGGGTTTGTAGGACAGTTATTTAAGAAGCATTATAGGAAAGGCAACCCAAATCAAAATTCAGGCCAATAGGTGAGTGAGATAGGTACGTAGATAGACAGATAGATGATAGATAAGCACATAGATCAATCGATAGATCGATAGATTAAAAAAACATACTTGCATAAATGCAGTTTGTAGTCAGAGTATACAAATTTTCTATATTCTCTTGAGGAATGTTACTGAAATTAATTACATAAAAACTCGAATTAGGGTGTATACATTGATGGAGAGACTTTTATTTATAGCAAGTAATGCTAAATCTCTCTGAATGCCTTTATTCTCCATAAAGTATATACCTCAAGAAGAAAAACCATTTGGAATAAAAATCTTCATCCATTATTTCATCCGTGAAAATAGTGAGAAAATTCATCTTACTCAGTGGTGTCCATAATTAACAAAGAGCATGAAAACTTTCAAACCTACTGAATCTGAATCTCAGGGTGGCCAGAGAGGGAGAAATCCATGATGCAGCATGCTCCCAGGATTATAAAAATGATTAATTATGTTTGTGGACCACGGACCTATATCACTTCTTTGATGCTTGATGAGGCTACAGCTTAAACCATTAATTAGGGTAGATGAACTAAATAGTTTAGTTTTAATCTGTATTTTCAGAATCTTTGCTAATACAATATTGCATAATTACCTAATTTATATAACAATTTGACTGGTGCCCTTATTTAAACATGGTTGAAAATAATTATATGCCAAGATCTACCATTGTATGCCAAGATATTAGACATTCCTTTAGAGATTATTTGAAAGAGTTCACTGGAAGGAATTAAAAAAAACAATGAGATTTTTAAAAAATGAAAGTACAGGCATCTACCATTTAAAATCAACAGCATGAAAAAAATAATAAAATTGAAAAGAGGAATTCTAGTTGTACTGCTGAAGAAACATTTTGAGAAGGTACAGGTGGGCTCCTGAAAGGATATGTTTATTTCCCTTAATTCAATGAAACTGCTTTGATTTCAATTTGGAAAGCAGAAATTCCTTGCAAACAAGAAAAACTTTGTGCACAATAGCAAAACTAAATGAGTAAATGATAACCTCCAAGCATATTTATTTGTTATGAGTCAGTCCCGACAGGGGGTTAGGCTAAAAATTCCATTATCAGGGAGATGAGCTAAAAGGGTTTAAAGGCACCTTATACCAGTCAGAATGGCTAAAATTAACAAGACAAGAAACAGCAAATGTTGGCAAGGATGTGGAGAAAGGTGAACCCTCTTACACTGTTGGTGGGAATGCAAGTTGGTGCAGCCACTCTGGAAAACAGTATGGAGGTTCCTCAAGAAGTTAAAAATAGAGCTACCCCATGACCCAGCAATTGCACTACTATGTATTTACCCCAAAGATACAAATTTAGTGATCAAAAAGGGCACCTGCACCCCAGTGTTTATAGCAGCAATGTCCACAATAGCAAAACTGTGGAAAGAGCTGAGATGTCCATCGACAGATGAATGGATAAAGAAGATGTGGGTCATTATACAATGGAATATTACTCAGCCATCAGAAAGGATGAATACTTACCATTTACATTGACATGGATGGAACTGGAGAATATTATGCTGAGCAAAGTAAATCAGTCAGAGAGAGACAATTGTCATATGGTTTTACTCATATGTGGAATATAAGAAGTGGCACAGAAGATCATAGCGTGAGGGAAAACTGAATTGGAGGTCATGAGAGAGGGAGACAAACCATGAAAGACTGTTAACTATAGGAAACAAACTGAGGTTTGCTGGAGGGGAGGTGGGTGGAGGGATGGGGTATTTGGGTGATGGGCATTAAGGAGGGCACATGATGTGATGAGCACCGGGTATTATAAGCAACTGATGGATTATTGAGCACTACATCAGAAACTATGTATGTACTATATGTTGACTAATTTAAATAAAAAATTTAAAAAAAATAGAAAATAAAAGGGTTTAAATGCGTGCTTCCAGGTGAAGGGTGCTTGCCAGAAATCCCAGAGAGCTAAGTGATTATCCTAAGTAATGTTGCACTGCTCGCAGAGTACAGAGTTGTGGTCTGCTATCTTTGGAAGAAACCAAATTAGAAAAACTGTTAGAGTCCATTCTTGAATGGGTTTGCAAAATCATGTTCCTAAATGGAGATGATGGTAGTGAATTTGACAGCTGGGAATATAAAGCACCAATGTGTCTATGTTTGTGTCTAAACACTCAGTAACACTCTTGAGGACAAGAGTTGATGGCATTTTCTGATTTTCCCCCTCTTGGGGGAGTTAAGTGGGAAGCTCATATTATTACCTCGGTTTTATTCAGATTGCTTTCATAACTCAAACTTTTAGTATGGTGCTCACCTTCTCCTTTACAGTGGCTAGGAGCACACAAGCAAAGAGTTAGAGGCTCAATTATAATCCCAGTTAATCACTGATGGGTCATGAAGCCTCAGAAAACTTATCAGTTTTCTTGACTTCATCCGCACAATCGAAGACAGTAGATGACTACATGTTTAGTGAGTGTGCCCATGGGGCTGACCACTTTGGCACACTTTAGACTAAAGTGGGCTACCATATAAATATTAATGCACTTATATGTAGAATAGAGCTGAACAGAAGCAGGATGCATTTTAGTTTGAGTGTGCCCTTCATTATTGTAGCATCTGCCATGTTTTGCAGGAGTTACCCTTGAGATATACCTGAACAAAGACATTCACCTCTGAGGAAATGCAAGCAGGTTAACTAGAAATTCATTCCTTAATAAGACACTAGTTCTGTAGCAATTTAATATATTTAGTCAAAAAAAAAATTCTCCAGAAAACCAAATATGTCATTACTTAGTTTTTCACCAAGGGAATGTTTTTACTTCCACAAATCACAGACAGACTGCCTTGAAATATATTCTACATCTCTGTTCCTCCTTGCTATGTAGAAATCAAAGGACTGTATTTAATTTTTTGATTTATGTATTTTATATCATATGTAATAATTTATTTCTCTTATAAAGAAATCTTTTAATATCTTTATTCTTCTTTAACCTAGATAGGAGTAAGCAGACTTCTGAGCTGACCCCCAAGATTCCCACCTGCTGCTGTATGTGCCCCATGGAATCCCCTCCCCTTCGACAAATTAGGGTTATTAGGTTATCTAATAGGAGCAAGGTGGTGGGATAGTCACTCTCATGACAACACTGTGTTATGTCAGACTCAGTCAGCAGAGAAAGAAGAATTTTCCCTGCTGGTCTTGAAGGAACAGAGAGGAGGCTAGGGGGCAAGGAATGGTAGGTGGTCTCCAGGAGTGAAAAGTGCCCTCAGCTGACAGATGGCAAGAAAGTAGGGACTTTAGGCTTACAGTTGCAAGTCTTCCAGCAACCTGAGTGGGCTTGGAAGAGGACCCTGAACTTCAGATGGGATGGCAGTACCACTGGACACCTTGATTTCAGTCTGAAGAGATCCTGGACAGATGGCTAGAGAACCTACCCCCAAACTCCTGACCTTGGGAAAACGTGAGGTGATAAATTTGTGTTGTTCTAAGTCTCTAAGTGTGTGGCAATTCATTAGGCAGTGATAGGATACTAACACTAGACAAAGCATTTGTTGAAGGAAGCTACTTCTCTTTTACCAGAGACCTTGAAATCACTATGGTTAGGGGTATGGGGGCTGGGGCTGGGGTGGGATGATGGGGGAGTGGTGTTGGACCACCCAAAGCAGGAGGAATCTGCCACTAATCCTAAGGCCAGAGCAGAAAAAGGAAAGAAAGTAAAAGTCTACATATTAAAATTTCATTTGAAAAAGAATATCGTATCCGTTCTAGAAGATATTTGGTTCTGAAGTGTGTCACAGAAATGCCATCATAGTATCATAAAAAAAACTGCAATAATGAATGTGCTAATATTCCAAACTGGTTTCATTTATAAAGATAATAGACTAAAACTATCAAGATAAAATCTGTAAAAGCCATCAGTTGGGAAGAAACTGTTAAATTTCCTTGACATTTGTGTGGTTTTTGACTATAGTCATGCATCATGGAACAAAAATGTACTTTTGCTTGTTGCTTTTTATTCTTAATAGCTATATCACCTTTCTTTCCCTAGTTGCTATCTGGTTCTCAAAATTGGTATTTTAAAACTATTTTAGAGGTTATATATTTATTCAATATGATAAATCATACTTATTCCTCTCTGTTGAACATTTATACAGTTTCAAAGTATTCCTTACTGCAAACAATACTGCAGTGGACATCTCTATGCATGGACCGTGTAACGTTTTGGATTGTTCCTCAGGATAAATTGTGGAAAGTGGAACTATACAGCATTCCCCATACACCATAGAAGTTATCCTAACAGAACAGAAATACCTGAATAAGAAGATTGACTTGCCTATAAAGCCACCTCAGCAGATAGTTTTAGAGCCATGATCAGAAAATAACAAATATCTTACTCTTCAAAAAGTTGACTTGCTCATTCAGGAAGCACACGGATTCATCTAATTACATGTAATCTAATTATCCATTAATAGATGTGACTGTATGCTTGTAACTGTGTGTGGAAATAACAGAAATGTGCGTTAACTATTATAACAAATGATTCTCAAAGAAAATAATGGAATTATATTTAAGAATATTTAATACTAAAATCATCATAATAAAAAGTAATGGAAGCATATATGTATACATGTACATTTATATCTGTGTACTTAGATACACAGATAGATAAATAAACCCATGAATGGTACTAAAAATGTCATAGAATATAATCCGGAGAAAAGGCCATACCTGTTAAGTGTGGTTAAATATTCAAGTGAAATATTTGAGTTTCATAATGAATTGGTCAGAGGCCCTTCAAACATCTCTAAGACCTATGACTTATTTTTCCCTCTTTGTTGATAACTGGATTTCAGGAAACATAGTTTGTAATCTCTCTGCACAATGGAGAGGGGGAGTAGAGAATGTGGATTTCTAAGCAGAGTTGTAAACATTTTGTCCTGTATATGAGATTACATCTGTCAGATTTTTTTTTTTATTGTTAAAATAATTTCCTTTATTGGTCTGTAATAATGACATCCTCCCTTTTCTGGAAAGGAAATCAATTAGAATTCCCACTAGTGTCTAGGAAATTGTGGATAAACTTTGTAAGTTTGTATCTACTGTTCCAATATTGGTTGTCAAGTGAGGAACCCAAACTTATAACTTCTAGAATAATGAGGGTGTTGTAGTCGCCCTGTTTACTTTGTTGTTAGAATTCATGTTCAGGTTTGTGCTTTCTGGAATGACTACATGTGTCACTATGTTATGGACAGAGCTATTCTGAAACTGAAGAGAGGCCAATGTTTCAGGAACTTGAACCCTTTATCTGTTTATCACTAGGACTGAATAAAACACAGTGCACAATTCTGGAGGAGGAGGAGAAGAAAAAGAAGATGAAAAAGAAGGAGAAGGAGGAGGAGGGGGAGGGGAGTGAAGAGGAGGAGGAGGAGAACGAGAAGGAGGAAAGAACAACATGGAGATTTGCACAGGCTCCAAAATTATGGGGAACTTTATTGCTTTTAGGGATATATTTCTTTCCATCCAGGCCTAGCAGTATCATTTCTCAAGACTATGTATCTAAAGTCAGAGAGGTTTTGCCTTGGGTTTACTCTTGACCCCTGCAAAGTACTTAAATAATAAGGACAGTAAAAATGAGCTGAGTGCACCCCTGGAATCAGGTCTGCTGGTATAGATCAATTACTTTTATTTGGGCCACAATAGGACATGAAGAAATGAGACATCATACTGACATGGTGTGTAGAATTCATTCTCACTCCGCTATATTTCCTCATATTGATGGTAATTTCTACCCAGAAAGCTGTGACAGATGAGTGGTGATGGCTTATGATTTTCATTCTATGTGAATGGTTCAGCAAAAGCCAAGCCCTCCACCCCATTAAAACCACTCCTCACTCTCAGACTTTCTCGGGGAACTGTGCATAGCTGGTAAATCAACTTGATTATTATTCTAATCCAGAGGACATGCAATCATTTACATTTATATGCCAGCAATTTCTTTCCTGTTGCCCCAGCAAGAGCTGGGAAATGATTTATAAGGCTGCAAAAGTTCTGGCACAGATGTAATGCAGCTTCAGCGTGTTTGCATTGCGCAGTGTGATGGACTCGTCTTCAGATGCATCGACGCTGTCCTAGAGGTACACATGATACAAGGCGAGTACCAACACATTCTGCATTGTTTTAGTACAGGGCGAGCACCAACTCCTGTGATAATAAGTGTGTCTGGTGTTTATCTTTTTAGCAGGTCAATAGTGAATGCCATCTTCAGGGGAGGGGAGCTGGTTAGCTCCTTGTAATTAGTTTACTTCCCTCTGCTGGCTCCTTAATGGACTCTTATACTATAAAAAAATTTCTTTCTGGAACAGTTAGCAGTTTGGTTGTTTGCTCCCTCTTCCCAAACCTCCCCTTCCCCATGTTATTCCTTCCCTGGGGAGAAAAAAAAAGAAAAAGAAAAGAAAAGAAGAATACAAACCTCAAAGATTGAAATGATAATAAAAGGAAAAAAAGTATCCCACTCCATTCCATACATTTACACATTCCATAAGCAGAGTCAAATGAAAGATACATCTCAAGTTTTGTTGGACTTTCATTGTGCATATAGTCATGACACTTTTTTTTTTTTTTTCTAACTTTGAATAAGACTCTGGCTTTGGGTATGTTTTTCTCAGAAAAGAATCTCTGGCGATCCTACTGCTCAGCTGTCAAGGTGAAAATGGTCACCACAATTCATGTCACTTCCCAAGATGATATGATTGTTATTATTTCTTATTAACTGAACAAGATGACAATCACAGATAGGCATAGTTTTATACCCCTTGGGGTTGTAACATTTTTAACTTCCCATGGACAACACAATCAAATCTATAAAGAGTATCTATACCCAAGAAATAAAACAATCCAGGTTGGAAATACATTTCATTTAATAAAGTGAAATTTTGTATCATTGTAGGTTAGATATCAGAATCGTCTTAATGAAGACCTTTAAAACTGTACAAAATAGTTCTCAAACTTTCATTGACCTAAATAAGGATGACCTAGGGTGCTTTTTTAAAAAGCATATATTCGTGGACATCACCTACAGAATCTGATTTAGTAGGAATGACAAAAAGACCAAAAATCTGCATTTCAAAAAGTGCCCCAGGTAATAGGGTAGTTTGTAGAATAATCCTCAAGAAAAATAGCTGTAGGTCTTCTTAAACATATATTTTTTTTCTTTAGGCTAATAAAATACACGTTGACCCTCACCTACAGATTGTGGTCAGTTTTTCTGAAATCATGGGTCCAATTTACTTTTCAAATAGAATCAGGCAAAAAGAATACACTGTCTTGGGTAACCACTGTACCCCCATTAGGTCTTGGCAATTGTAATATTTCTTCTAAGAATAGTTTTTGGAATATTTTTTTGTGTCTTCTCTTTTAGTAAACATTCATATTTTTTGGCTTTGATTTTTTTCCATATGCTTCTTCTTTTGAAGTTTTTATTGTAATTCCAGTTAGTTAACATACAGTGTTATATTAGTTTCAGGTGTATAATACAGTGATTCAAGACTTCCATACATCACCCGTTTTTCACGTTTTTTTGGCTTTTAATTTGTGTTTTGCATTTTAATAGATAAATATTTTTAAGCCATGAGTGAGCATTTCAAAATTAGTAATAATATTCTTCTCTGGGGCACCTGGGTGGTTCAATCACTTAAGCCCCAGACTTTTGATTTCAGCTCAGGTCTTGATCTCAGGGTCATGAGTTCAGGCCCCACAGTGGGCTCCACACTGGTTGTGGAGCCTATATATAAAATTAATAATAATAATAATAATGATAATAATATTCTCCATTTAGTTTTATCTGAGTGGATGTCAAGGGCAAAATATGTGCAGTACTACCTGTTAGGTTTTAATATATTCATTTATTCATTCTTTCATTCATTCATGGTAGCTTTCATGATTCCCAGCGTGGTCTGTCTCAAGAAACATTAAAATTTAATACAGGGCAATGGGAAGAAGAATCATAGAAATGCAAAGTCCCATTTACCAGCAGGTTACTAAAGAAAGGACTTGCCATCTTTGCACTGGTTATGTGTCCCTTAGAAAGGGGTTAATAGGATCTAATAGGAGAGCATTGTTTCTTTATTCTCTTCCCAGCCTGGTGAAATAGGGTGCTACAAAGTTGTTGCTTAGTAACTGGCCCAGTATGACCATTTCTCCTCTTCCCATATGCAGATGTAGTTAATTGTCAGATTTTGAATGACTGCAGTCATTTTCTATTTCAGTGACCTTATTGGTATAAGAATTACAGAATTTCTGAAGTCAAATTTTCTGGTCTAGTGCAGCATATGATAATAACACTGTATTCTGTATATATGTAAACTACTCATTAGAAAGGAGTAAAAGAGTGAACTTGGTAAAGGTCACTCAGATACAAAAGAGTTGAGCCCAGGAAGTTTAAACTAGATCTACCTTTTGCCTAATTCATGGCATGCTTCTCCACCCCAAGCCAATCACATCGGAATTTTGTTTGACTATCCTCACCATTAATTTATGCCCCTGATAACTAAACACTAAAATGACATGGACACTTCCCATTAGTTCAAATTATTAACTGACACTTAGAATGGAATTTTGAGTAAGTTTCCCTAATTACTGACTTAAGGAAATGTAGGTAGACAAGATGAGAATCTCTCAGATGTTCTGCTCCTAGAAGAACGAGAATGAACAAATACCCTAGCCACTGGATTCTCTGACTCTGATGAATCTTGCATCTATGTCTGGCTTTAATCTATATTTGGGAAACTATCCATAACCCCAAGTGACAAGATAGTCGGTACTCTACTTCCATACCAAAATCTTTTTTATTGTCTTTTGATCTTTGCCCCATTGTTTTTTAATGTGCTTTATACATTAAAGGATTTTTCATTATACGTGTATAATTTCTTGATAAAGGAATTTGTTCTACTTTCAGGTCTATTTATTCTGTTATTTTTTTTTCAAACACAGAATTTTTTTCCCCATTGTCAGCCAGATTTTATCCTTGGTCTTATCCCATTTGTTGAATTCTGGACTCTGATTTTTTTCCACTGGAATTCAAACCCAATTAATTATTTATTCTCTATGTTTTTATGTAGAAGCTCTCTGTAGCTTCTTTCTTATGCACCCTCTCCACACTTCTTTGCCTTAAAGTTTTCTCCAGAATATTTTTTTTTAATCTTCCTTCAAATACCAGTTTAAAACTCTTTTGATCTGGTTGATTCTCTTCCTTGCTTTTGCCAGTTTCTCTTTAGCCCTGCCAAGAATCCATCATGCTGGCATAATCCAAAAAACCAAATCCTGTTCTCCGATAACATCTTCATCATCAGTGGTTCATTTCCACATCCTTTTTTTCTTGTTCTTTCCCAATTTGCAACATTCCATTTGAAGTTGCTTTTAGATTTGGACTTTCTACCCGGATAGAGATAACATGAATGGAGATCCCTTCCAGGTTTTCTTTAAATAACTCATCCAGCGTAAGAAGTATTTTATTAAGTTGAAGAGGACTGGCTAGCAGGACTGCCCCAGTGACTCAACTGACTTCTGGATTAGCCATGTTATGAGTCCCTTAGAAAGGGGTTAATAGGATCTAAACTCCATAAACTCAGGTCCTTACTTCCCAACAGGGAGTCCCCAAGCAACGTGAATGTTGTCTTTTTTTTCTCAACTTGTCCCTCATGCTCTGAGGTTGTTCCTTATGTCTCAGAACATGTGGATGAAACTGTTTCAAAAAATGTTCAGGTCTGCTGTATGGTCTGCTATAAGCGATGTGATTTCTTCCAGTCCTCTTTTACCCTTTCTGTGTTACATTGTTCCTATTCACTACCTGTGTATCTTTTAAAAAATTTGATCTTGAACTGTTTTCTCAATCCTCTCCAAGAGTTCTCCATTCTTCCTAATAATTCAATATATAAAGAGACTCATAGCTCAACTCCTTCTCTCTGAGCAGGGATACTCCCTTATTTTAATATGTATATCAGATCAAAAAGACAATGAAAGCACATTCCTTACTACAGTAATTTGGCAATGCCAAGAATAGAGCTTTGGCATCCATATCCCTTAAATATAAAGGCATATTCCACTACTTGGCTCTATCTGAAGACTTTTCTTAAAGGTTATCATTTCAGGCAACTAACCAGAGAGGAGGAGCCTGGAAACTGCTTTGAGGACAGCCAGACTATGCCCTTGTCATAGAAGCCAGATAGTCTTGGCTTCTATGCTGAAGTGTTAGAATTTACAACTGATCAGCACAGCAATGATGTTTCAATCCAGCATTCTTCTGTAAGAAGAACCATGGAAGCCCTTGCCCTAAATACTTATTGCTACCATTTGAGAGAAGAAGAAGGAGAAGGAGGAGGAGGAGGAGGAGGAGGAGGAGGGGGAGGAGGAGGAGGAGGAGGAGAAGAAGAAGGAGAAGGAGAAGGAGAAGGAGAAGGAGAAGGAGAAGGAGAAGAAGAAGGAGAAGGAGAAGGAGAAGGAGAAGGAGAAGGAGAAGGAGAAGGAGAAGAAAAAGAAGGAGAAGAAGAAGGAGGAGGAGGAGAAGAAGAAGAAGGTGGTGGGGGGGAGGAGGATGAGAAAGAGGGGAGAGGAAGAGGGAGGGAGGGGGAGGGGAAGGGGAGGAGGGGAGGAGAGGAGAGGAGGGGGAGGAGAGGAGAGGAGGAGGAGGAGGAGAAGGAAGAAGATTCTATTTGTGTTTAGGGTTTCTTGGCATCTCAACACAAGAGAGAGTGCCTGTGGAAAGCCTGAGGTAGCATTCTTGGTATTGTCATTTGTATGAGTGTAAAATGCCCAGGTCCTGCTTCCCCCAGAGTCCAGCACTATAGGGAGAGGACATTTCTTCAGCAGTCCAAGATGTAAAGGGACCTGAAGAGCTGCATTAGAGATACTCTCAACACATTACACTGTGGTATAAACATAAGCCAGTGGGACTTTTTTATTCAATTGTTTCCAAAACTTCTCAGCCAAGGGACAAGAGGGTGTGGGTGGTGACGGCTTAAAGTTGTCATCTCCACACTGTTTGAACTACTTGACAGCACAGTTGGGGACCAGACACGGCCCTGTTACTCATAGTTTCTGTTTTGCTTTTGACCAAAGTTAACAATCTTAGGGCACTGTGTGCATTTGCGTATGCACATGTGCATATATATGTAAGGAAACAATTGTTGAGATTGGCAAGAATACCCCAGAGAAAATGCTCCAGATTGTTTGCATATTTGTTTGCTATACAAGAGGAAATATTTTAAAGAATATATTTTGTTCCAATGTTCCCTTTAATTCTGAGTTTTCAAACTAAATACTTTTGGTGAGCAAAGGATGAACTTGTGTCATAAATTAATGTCAAAAGCCAATGGTGTATGTGTGAAGACAGCAACCCTAGTGAAGGGGACACACATTTGGATTAGTAGATAGAAGAAAAGACTGGTGACAAAAAGAGAGCTTTTCTCCAAGAGTAAACCCTAAACCAGAACCTTATTCCCATGAAGTTTTCCAATGGAGTATGCACTGGGGAAAATGAGGATGAGGAATAGGTCGTTTTACCTCGTAGAAATAATTGTTTTGTAATATTTTGCCCCCCAAATAGTTTTCAACCTGTCTAATTATTCTATACAGATGGCTAACTTTTGTCAATTTCTTATGCTAATTAAGTAAATACTGATGTAATTCAATGATGATAGTAAGGACAAGCAGTCCATGCTTTTATTCTAGGTAGGATCAATTTCTATCAGGATGAAAGAGATACCTTAATAAAATGTATACTGTGGGGTAAAATATGATATATTTCTCTCTCTTCCTTCCTTCCTATCTGGAAAACCTGTGCTTGGTCCTCTACTTAGTACCAAGGCTCTAAACCACATCAAAGCCAAGGCTCTGATAACCACATCATTTTCATGGCCTCCATCCTCAGTCTACTCAAATGTCCATCCCTTAACCCATTCCAGTTCTTTCTGGCTTCAGACTTTACATCATTTCTATTCTGGGTGTGGTTTGATCTCACCCTCAGACCTGACACCAGAGACCATTATGTTGTCTTTGAACTTAGACTCCCTCCTTCAAGCATGGCTCAGGTTCAACAATGTTATTCTGCTCTCCTGGGCCAAGAGCTCATCTGTTCTCTCCCAGGTCATGGTAACTGTAAAAAATTCATCCTCATGTGGTTTGCTTCAGTTGCTAGTGTAGAATCTAAGCAAAACTCTTCCCACATAGCAGGGGCACATTTACAGCAAGGGCATTTAGCTTCTGAAACATTTTCTCATTATTCATATTTTACAGTTGTTCCAATCAATACACCAGTTCATCCTTTCTTGGTAAATTTTGGTCTTCAAATATTTATATAGTCCATTTTGCAGATAGTGTTGTACACTGAAACTTGATTGAGCCTAAAAATACATTCCAAGAGATCTTATTACTTCCTCCTCATGCAAGCCTTCCTTTTGCTCTCCGGAAGATAGGTCTCCTTGTGGGCAATAGGATAAACCATGTGTTTCTTGCTAAGTCATCATTCCCTTTGCTGCTCTGGGCTAAGAACCCAGTTTAATGTTCCCTGAAGACCCCCTTTCTTTTTTCCTACTTCTGCCTCTCTGCAAAGGCTGCCCCTCCATTTTTCTCTGCAGTTGACGTGTCCAGTTTTTCCTCTTTACCTCTTCATAATCTTTTCAACCTTCAAAAGACAGGTAAGACAGATCTTCTGGCATAACTCCTTCCTTGCTTGATTCTTCCTCTGAATTCCTGCAGATCTGTCTACAAGCTGGCTCCACATTCATTGTATATAACCTGATTATTTTCTATTGTTTCAGTATATCTCTTATCTCATCTCCCCAGCTCAATTTTAAGCTCCCTGAAGGTAGGAATAATGTCTTTTTAATTTTTTAAACATGTACAGTAACTGATATCATGGCATGCATACATGATTAAACAGCAAGGTATCATCAGCACAAAATCATGGTGTTTCATATAGGCTTAAAACCATCTTAATGCAGTTTTAGGAAAAAATACATAACTGGTAGATTCATGCATTTTGAAGCCTATTTAAAATATAAGTCCTGAATGTAGTCAGTCAATCATAGTATCCTCTGTAAAACACACCTAAGAAAGGGGAAATTCATAATAGGAATTGCAAAGTGTTCCGCAAATAGGCATTAGTGTATTGAATGCTGCCAACCCAATCCATTGCTCAACAAAATGCCTCTAAATAAGACAGTACTGAGGAGGAGGCTGAGAGATGAAGTGGGCAATGAGGTGGAAGGAGTCACAGCTGTTTCTTTTCATTCATTCGTTGGATTCTCTGTAAATATTGGTATGGCTTGCAAAGTGGTAAACAGCATTTCCGTAAATTAAAATGAGCGCTCATACCCTGGCAAGAATATCGGGGGTCTGAGTGTCAGGCAAAGCAGACAATGACATCATACACTGAGCGAGCTTTCCCTTTGGCTTCCCCCAAATGCTCCAAATTCATTTGCTCCATAATATTTGAATATATATTTTAAATGAGCCAACTCTTTTACCCAGAAGGTATTCAGTGCTCGTTTGAGAATCATTTTTCTGCAGCTTTCATTTTGCCACATGAATCAGGATTGTTTACACTTTTATTTTCAGGTTTTTATTTTTTTTGCACGAAATTTCCAAATAGACAGATGTCTTTTTGTAAAATTGAAATGACACAGCAGAGTTTTAATGCTGTCTTTCTTGTATTTGCATATTTAATTACTTGCATTACATTTTATTAGTATATTATCTGATGAGAAATTCTGACTAATTAATTTCACCTGGAATTCTATGCGGGTGTATGAAAAATTATACTTGGCCATTTGTAGAGACCAGCTGCGTATTAGAAATATCTGATCCCCATCTGCAGGATTAAAAAGAGTGAGAGAAAACAGCTGATTGTAAAAAACAGTCCCTTTCCCTTGTGCCCTGAAGGTATGATTACTGAAGGTATCCGTTATTCCTCAGCCTATATTCTGAACATTACCTCGGAAGTTTACTCCGAGCATCATTCACTGGGACGACTTTCCTTCCCCTCATTTTGGTTTTAGTTTGTAGTAACGCTAATGTAATCGGGTTCCACACGTAGACATGCGCTCCCTGCCTCCAATTCCAGCCTGACTCACACCCAGCCAACTTCATTTGGACCACAAATTGCTTTGGCCTGGCTGACAGTGGAACCCAGTAAACAAAGATGTGAGCGAGTGGGGGATTTCGTGTTAAAAGGTAACCTCCAGGATCCAACGCGGCCTCTCAGAAATGCAACCGAGTCCTGTAGCGTGCATGACTCCCATGCACACATGCACGCTCTCACTTTCTCTCGTTCTCTGTGTCTTGCTCTGTATTTCGGTTTGGAGTCTTTGTCTGCCCTGACAGCAGATGGTGTTTTAATAAAGTCCAGTAGGAATATTACTGTGAGTAAACAAGGCAGTGCATGCCAATTCCATAATTGCTGGGTACTGATTCAGGCTCTTACCTGCTCCGTCCAAATTGGGAGGGAACCAAGTGTACGTTCGTGCACCTACCGGCAGCAGCCTGCTCGCCCGCAGCTGTGCTGTGCTTCGGCGTCCAGCCTCACCGCGGAAGGTAAATTGCAGCTCCTGTCATGCTTCTTGGCACCGGGTCTAGAGAACGGCTGCCATCTGGCTTGTCATCAAACGTGGTCATTGAATCTCTCAGAGATGAAATGGCTTTTTAAAAAATCTTGCTGTTAAAAAAAAAAAAGAAAGAAAGAAAGAAAAGAAAATCGACACACATAAAACTTAACTATCTTTCGCTTTACAGGCACAGTATATTCTAAAATAACAGTTTGAGCTTATTTGAGCGATCGCTTGCAGAGTGTTGTTTTTTCCTCACTGATTCCCACGCTCAAAGGGATTTATAATCTAAACCTATTATATGCTAATGGAAAATTTAAATTCACTGGATCTGGCCAAGAAACGAATGTTCTCATTTGTTTCTCTCATTGGGGAAGGGCAAAAAGTTAGGTTCACTATTTGAACTGTTTTAGGTATTTTTTTTTTAATGGTATGCAAATATATCCTTAATGCTTCTATATATTTATTCATAAAAGGGGGGCAGGTGAAGCACATGACTGTGGTAATCCAAATGGATGCTATCTGTTCCTTCCCAGTGGTCTCCTCAAACTACCTGCTAACTAGAAGGCTCCAGGAAAATAAAAGAGTCTGGGCAGCCAGCAAGAAACAAACTCTGCATTTACTCGTTTTGTAAGAAGACCAGCAGTGTGTGATATTTATCCAAGGATCATATTTTAAGTGACATCTAGTTTCCTCAAATGTTGCTATTTTCAACGGAGTTCTAAACACTTTGGGTGGTGCCTACAAAATGATCATTACAGAAAGCCAAACAACTACAGAGGGTAAGATTGACAGTAGAGAAAGGTTAATGTCCGCTGGCTGACATACTCAGCGAAAAACCTCTTGTTTCCTGGTTTCCCTGTTCAAGTAAATAGAGCATATTAAACGGGTATGATACTAGACTGTTAGAACTTACACAAATTCTCTTTCAGTTGAGGCTGCTAGCTCCCCAGATAGACTGACTGTTACATGGACTGTTAGTATTACATGATGGTTCCACAGATTTTTTAGGTAAAATGGTCCTTTTTTTAAACTTTTTAGGAAGAATTTGAAACACATGTTAAAGCAAACTCTTGTCTGCATCACCCATTCCTAGCAACCACTCATCCACAGTTGGCATCGCCCTGCTCATACCCCATGCGCTGCCCTCTACCTGGTTTTTGGGGAAGCAAACTCTATATGCCCATTCAAGTGTAACTACTTCTCCATCTTTAAAAGTTCATGACCTTACTTCATCCCTGTTCATTTTAATATTACTTTAAACTTTAAAAAAGTGGCAAGAGTAGTACAAGACACTTCTAGAGACCCTTAACCAAAATTTGCTGATGTTTAATGCTTGCTTCATTTATTTTATATTATCTCTCTATATAGTTTTAAGTAAATGCATACTTTTTCTGAATCATTTGGGGGTGCATTAGTTTTCTATTACTACTGTAACACATTACCCTAAAGTTAGTAGCTTGAAACAACACAGATTTATTATCTTATAGCCCTAGAACTCAGAAGTCCAAAATGGGTCTTCTGGAGCTAAAATGGATGTGTCAGGAGAGCCTTCTGGTGGGTCTAGGGAGAATCTGTTGCTTGCCTTCCCGGGCTTCTATAGGGGGCCACAATTCTAGTTTCTAGAGGTTTCTGTGTTCCTTAGCTTATGCTTCCCTTGCACCTCTAAAGTTAGTAATTGTGTCAGTCTGAACTTGACTTTGTCCTCACTTCTTCTCTGATTCTGACTCTCCTCCCTCATTCTTCCACTTTGAAGACCCGTGTGATTATTTTGGGCCCACCATGATAATCCAGGACAGTCTCCCCAGTTCAAAAGCCTTTACTTAATCACACGTGCAAAGCCCTTTCTGTCCTGTAAGGAAACATGCTCACTGGTGCTGGCATCCATGCGGCCATTATTCTGACTCCTGTAGAGTGCAGTAGAGACGGTGTGGTGCACACCCTACTTCTGCTAGTTCAGTGTGGACTTGATGAGCGTGAGGACTTTCTCTTACATAACCACAGCAAAATGATCACAGCTAGCAAATTGTTTAACCCACGCTCTGTAATCTAATTGCATCAATTCTCCCAATAATGTTCTTCATCCAATACCGCATGAAATCGAGATCCCGCAGTAAATTTAATTGTCATGTATCTTTGATCTACTTTAACCTAAATTAGCCTTTCTTCTTTTTGTCCTTTACTTGACGTTTTTGAAGGCCATAGGGCTGTGATTTCATAAAATATCCCTCCATTTATATTTATCTCACGTTTTGTTCGTGATTTGAATCAGATTATGACTTTTTGGCAGATATGATGGTTAAATTGTATGTGTCAATTGGCTAGGCTACGGTGCAAAATTGTTTGATCAAATGCTAATCTGGATTTTGCTTTGAAAGTATTTTATAGATGTGATTGACATCTACAATCAGTTGATTTTAAATAAAGACTATTACCCAGCATAATGTGAGTGGGTTTCATCCCATCTGCTGAAGGCTTTAAGAGCAAAACTGAGCTTTTCTGGGGAAGAAGGAATTCCTCCGCAAAACTGTAATATAGAAAACCTGCCTGAGTTTCCAGCCTGCCAGTTTGCCCTACAGATTCTGGACTTGCTGTTCACACAACAGTGTGAGCCAATTCCTTAAAATATATTTCTTGGGTGCCTGGGTGGCTCAGTCATTAAGCGTCTGCCTTCAGCTCAGGTCATGATCCCAGGGTCCTGGGATCGAGTCCCACATCAGGCTCCCTCCTCAGTGGGAAGCCTGCTTTCCCTCTCCCACTCCTCCTGCTTGTGTTCCTGCTCTCGCTATCTCTGTCTCTGTCAAATAAATAAATAAAATCTTTGAAAAATATATATATTTCTTTATATAAATATATCCTATTGATTATGTTTCTTTGGAGATCTCAGACTGACACAGAAAACATGAGAGCTAAGGTATGGTCCTCCCCAGTGCATCCTGACCAGAGGTACAGGATGTCACTTGGCTCAGTGCTGGGGATCTGAACATGGATTACTTGGCTAAAGTGATATCCATCATGTCTTTCTACTGTGAAGTCACTCCTTTTCTTTTTGTAATTAATAAATAACTTGTAGAGTGATTCTTTGCACAAAGTCCTGATTAAACTCTCCCTCACTAGTGTTGGCATCTATTCATTGTTTTCTACTTTACCATTCCTTCTATATTTATCAGTTAAAATTTTACTGTGAGCAAGAGCTTTCTCTTCTCCTCCACTAAGTGATTTGATCATTCATTTATTGATATCAGCATAAATGTATGTATCCTTATTTTACTCTATAGTTATAATAATGGTATAATGTGGCCAGCTCACACTTACTCTTGAAAAACAATTTTAAATATCTCTTTATAAATCTGTATTCAGTGACATAATGTTGATAGTTTGAGATCACCAATAGTGGGAATATTTACACTGCAGAAATCAGCAAATACTGCCAATCAGGGCTCTTTTTTTTTTTTCCTTTTGGAAAACCAATTTACCAGCACACTACATGCTAATATGTTATTATAAATATTTATTTTAGTGAACAAATTGTCAGAGATTTGAACAGCAGGAGTCTCATCAAGTTGTATCCTACATCCTTTTGACATTTCTCTATGATTCTTTGAGCACTTCCTTGTTTCCTGACTCAATATGGTGTTCTAGAATCACCATGGACTTTCGCTACTCTAGCCTGAAATCACTTTTTATTCCAAGGAAATCTTTTTCCTTTTGGTTGAGAATCATGTTTAGAAACCAAGATGACTGGTGAGTCTTTGTCAATGATACTGATATGTCATTGCTTCTTTAGCAGAGAACATATAGAGATACCTATATTTACTCATTTTTGTATCTATATAAAAGATGGTGGATTTATTTTGATACCTCCAATTATAATCTAATACCACAGGGTGAAATTTAATTTTCCTCCTTTCCATACTTATAACTTTCTTCTCCAACAATGGGAAAACTGGCTCCTGTTATCTTCAGTATATTTATAATTTCCCCAAGCTTAGAATATATAGAAATACACAGAAATTACAGAAAGTGATTTCAGAACTGCTGATTCATCTCACTGTGAAAAACAATGCTAGTACCTAAAATTTTAAATATTTATAATTCTTTTTTAGGGAAAGTTTATATCAAATAAAATACATGCATTTTGAATTAAAAATTTAATGAATTTTGAAAAATTCATAAGTTCATAACCCACACCTCTATAAAAATAAAGAATATTTGATCTCACAAAAACATTCCCTTGTTCCCTTTTTTAATTAATCTCCTTTTTTAGAGGCAATCAGATTCTGATGTTTTTCACCATAAATTAGTTTTGCCTGCTCTTGAACTTCATGTAAATGCATAATACAGTAGGTACTATTTGTGTCCTGCTTCATCAAGCATATATGTAAGCTTCATCCATGCTATTGTGTAGTATTAGTAAGTTATTCCTTCTTATTTTTGAGCACTATTTCTTGTATGAATATGCCACATTTGTTTACACATTTTCATGTTGATTTGAATTTGAGTTGTTTCCTGTTTTTGGCTACTGTGAATGAAGATGCCATGAAAATTCTCATAAGTCTTTTTGTGAGCATGTCTTCATTTATCTTGAGAATATACCTAGGAGTAGAATTTCTGGGTCAGAGTGTTTGAATACATTTAGATTTAGCTGAGAAAATTTTTCAAAAGTAGTTGTATATACCATACTTTTTCTCTTTCTTTCTCTTTTTCTCTTTCTCTTTCTCTTTCATTTTCTCTTTCTTTTTCTCTTTCTTTCTTTCTTTCTTTCTTTCTTTCTTTCTTTCTTTCTTTCTTTCTTTCTCTTTCTTTCTTTCTTTCTTTCTTTCTTTCTTTCTTTCTTTCTTTCTTTCTTTCTTTCTTTCTT